>NW_022983539.1:444550-499146 GCF_010093885.1 Aplosporella prunicola CBS 121167
AAAAAATAATTAATTAATTGCCCGTTTGCATCACTGCCTCCCCACCGATGACGCCAGCCTCGTGCGCGTGGCCGTCGTGGTTCGCACGTTGGTCTGAGTGAGGCACTGCTGACCACGTCGCAGCCGGTCGTCCATAAGCTTCTCTCACTGCCCAACACGAGACGTGCAGCAGCCTCTCGTCCTACGTAGCATCAAAGATAGGTAGATAGCCCCAGCCTCCGACGTAGTACGTAGTACTGCTTGTCTCCAGATAGATAGATGCCGTTTGCGGCATCCGCAGACAAGCATGGCCAAGCGCCCAAGCAACCTCGCAAGCACTTCCCCGCACGCTTTTGCCGCCCAGGCCCCGGACCCTTGCGGCTCCAACGGCACGCCACCGTGGATTGCTGCAACACAAACAAGAATAAAAGGCCTCCTCTTCTTTGTGTGTGCCATGGCCCATAGCCGGCACACTGCATACGCACGAGAGCATCCACCCGCCCACGCGCCGCTCCACGGCGTGCGTGCGAGCGATCCGCGAGGCAATCTCTTTTCGCAGTCGATCCTCCACACCGCACTCCTTTCGCCGGCCAACGCCATCGAGCCACATTCAATCTATTCCGACTGCCCACGGAGGGAGATGCGTACGGATCGCCGGCCGCTATCCCATCCCGCCTCCATGTTTGGACTTTTTGGCTTGCCATCCCTCAAGCCTCCCGATCCCGTGGCGCTGGCTCGTCGTACCCTTTATTTTCTGGCCTGTCCTGCCCTGCGTGATTGTAGATGGTGATGCGCGCGTAGACGGCCACGACACCGGTCACAAACTCCTCTCCTACTCTCACGCCTCTCCTTCCTCTCTCCCTTTCCTCCCTTCTCTACCACCTCAGCACACAACACCACCCCACCAACACAGCCCCCCATCCCCCTCAATCAGGCCGCCAGCACCCTCCCCCCCTTAAACACCCATCCCGATCCCAATCCAGACGAAACCCCCAACCCCGAATCCAGAATGAGGCAGCAAGGCAGGCACACGCCACAAGCCGCCGCGCCACACCTCATCACCACACACCACAACACCTCCCAAAAAAAAAAAACCCTCAATCCCCCTCCCCCACCACCCAGCCCGCCCCGCCTCTCCTGAATCCTCACATCCTCTACCACCACAGTCACGTCTTCACACAAAAAAACCTCAGAAAAAATCCAAAGCCACACATAGATACCTAGCCAGCATACCTGACGACACCCCCCCCCCACCCCGGCGCACCGCCACGGCCCGCATCGGCGTTTCAGAGTCCAGACGCGCGGTCTAGGCCCAGAGCGATCATCCAGGAGCCTCACCACGTCCACTTGCGCAGGAACGGTGGAGCCACGTTGCTATTCCTAGCACTCCCCACGCGCGGGCGTGACGCGTGTGGTGCTTGCTGGTGATGATGATGATGATGATGATGATGATGATGATGCCGGTACAAGGTTGTAGGGACCTAGGTAGTTCGTCTGCTGCCTGGCCTCAGCTCAGCACCCCACCCCACCACATCCCCACCCTCCTCCGTCCCTATGTAGTGCATACAACGTAGGTTAGGTAGTAGAAGAAGAAACCTAGCACATGGACAAGCTCCTAGGGCAAAAGAGCCGCCGCGATGACCGCACTTCCTTTGCCCCGGCTGCTACTGCTGTTGCTAGAATCCCAGGGATGCGCGCCGTGCTCAACGGCGTCGTTGTCACCGGTCAGTGGGCGGGCGGACGGTTCGCCGCGTGCGAGCCACGGTTGAGCGTGTTTCTGCTTGATTGAAGCTCCTCTGTCCCCTGCGAAAGTCTGGTACACCTCCTCCGCAGCAGCACCGAACGAGGGTATTTAGGATGCCCGTACTGCCCCTTCGACAGTCTCTGCTTCATCATCAGCTTCTTCTTCTTCTTCTTCTTCTTCTTCTTTGCCTCTTCTGTCCTCTCCTCCTCCCCTGTCCCCCTCCTCAACCCCCCACTTCAAACCAAGTTTCTTTCCTATCACACACCCTCCCCACCTTTTTCCTGTCCACTCCTTCAAGACCGCCAAGGCGCTTCTGCATCGTTATCGTCATCATCATCATCATTACTACCTTCTTTCTTTTTTCTTTCCTTGGCACCGTCACTTTTCGCTCCTTCAGTGACGTCTCGCACACACCATTATTTCGCTGATGGTGTCAGGTAGCCGGATACGCTCTTGGCATGCGCAAAGTCAAGTCGCGATACGTGGTTGAGTGCTCCAGTCATGGTGTTGATGGAAAAAACCGTAAGTGGAGGGGCGGTCGAACAAGCACTCGACACGCCGCTGCCCCGTCGACAGTGCGCAGAGAAGATAGTGGAAAGATAGTATGTTGACGACTATGGTGGTGCGGGTGGATACGCACGCCTGAGCATTGCGTCGTCAATTTTGTCTCAACGATCCCTGATCCTGACTGCCTGCGAGCAGGGGCGCATGTCAGGATGTGCATTCGCGTCGATCGATCGTCGTCTTCACGAACATCACATCACAACACCGGCGATCACAGATTGCATGGAGGAAGAGCTTGTGCGCGAAGTAGTATCGACGTTTGTTTGAAGTTTGTTCATCTCAGAGTTTTCTAATATCTACAGGCAGAAGGGAAACGAGTGAGCCATAAGGGCACGACTTGATGCATGATGCGGGGGTATAGCCATGAACATGGTTAGTCGTTCCTGCATCTAACAACATGTCGAAGAGCAAAAAGGTAATCCCGCATTCGCCGAAGCTGAATGAAGAAGAAGAAGAAGAAGAAGAAAGTAAGAAATCGTAACTCGTGGAGAAGCGCTGGACCTCGCCGCGCTAGCCATGTTGCGACCTGGATCAATCAGGTTGTTGCAAAGCGGTATGACAGGACCGTAGCCAGGCCAAGCCCGCCATCATAGCCGGAGGGGAAAGAAATTCGCTTAGTTGACCCACCACTTGACACCGTCGGTGGTACCATCAACCTGAGGAGCAAGGCTCTGGAAGAGGGAAGGAGACAGGTCAAGGGACCAAGGCTTGCAGCCAGGGCACTTGTCGACAATGTAGGCCTGGACCTCGTTGCCGGCGTACGAGATGGTGATGTTCTTGCCGCACCACTCGTTGCCGTTGCTCTGAGCACCCATGTTGCCAGCGGAGAGAGCGACGACGGGGTCGTTGTCAGAGTTGGTCCAGCCGCAGGCACCGAGACCGACGGTGTAGTGGGTGATGGAGCCGGTGTAGACAGTGCTGTCGGCGGACTGGGCAGTGACGGCGTTGTCGGAGGAGACGGCGGTGGAAGTCGCAACGGCGGTGGAAGAGGGAGCGACGTAGGTGGAAGTGGGCGCCTCGGTGGTGCTAGGCTCCGGGGTGACAGTCGAGGTAGGAGCGACGTAGGTCGAGGAAGGAGTGACCTCAGAGGAAGAGGCGACAACCGTGGAAGAGGCAACCTCGACGCTGGACGACTGGGGGGTGTTGACAGGAGTCTGGACCGGAGTGCTGACAGGAGTCTCGACGGGAGTGTTGACGGGAGTCTCGACGGGAGTCTGAACCGGGGTCTCGGCAGGGGTCTGAACGACCGAAGTGGGAGCAGTCTGCTCAGTGGGGTCGACCCAGACGGTGGCAGTCTCGACAACGGTCTCGATGACCTGAGAGTACTCGGTGACGACGGCGATGTCACGCTTGGGGAGCTGGGCCTTGTAGGGAGCAGCGGCGGCGAAGGCGCCGAAGAGAGAGAAAGCGACAATGCTGTTGGTCTTCATTTTGACAAGGTTGATTGCTGTAGAAGCTGGACCTGAAAAAAGAGGTGAAGAGACTGGCTTGCAGTTCGTGCTTTGGATTTGTTGGAAGGAAGGTGATGAGATGCTAGATCTCAAGAGAATGTGGTTGGTTCTGAAGGAACGATGGTAGTCGAGCGTCAAGCTTGCTGAGCCAGAAAAAAAAGAGCGAGGGGGTGGGGGTTTAAGTAGATTGATGAGGGTGAGTGAAGGATTGGGGGATTTGGGAGTGAATGGCAGCGGGCTGGGCCTCCACCAGGGCAGGTGCGACCAAAGCGACTAGCGCGCAGCCACAACGAGCGGCGACGGCAAGAAGTCCCCACGGCCAAGTAACCCGATTCGCTACCGACGCCTTCGTATTTGGCAGCGAAAAAAGTGCCGCGACACGACAAAGCGACACGACACAACCGTCATGTCTTTCACCAAACCAAAGCATGTCAGCACTTCACATGCCATGCAACCTGCAAGCGCCGGTGCGCTGTCTGCTGCCTGCGTGTGCTGCCAGCCCGTGCAGAAAGCCGTACCGCGTGCCTGGCAGCGTGTCGCCGGCCGCCCTCGGCGCGTCTGCAGTGTGGCCATGGCGTTTCAGCCCGCTAAACACTGGATGGGTGGGGAGACGGACGATAGTCAGGTACGAGCGCTCAGGCCGTCGATCCACGCCCGCGTGGCGTTCAGGGCTGGCTCACCCTGTGGTCCCGCCTACGCATCTCGGGCAAATCTCCAGCCCAGCCATTATTGCGGGCTGAACATCTTCCAATCTGGCAATCTCCATCGAGCAATTTCCTTCACAGGGCCGCCGTGCAGTCCGAGAGAGAACAAAGTCCAAGATGGCTCGTCTCCGCAGCCCGCTACGCCGCTCTTGGTGTGACCCACCCGGCCCATTGGACGCGTCTCCGCTGAGATGCGTCTGCCTGGACACTCACCACCCACTTTCCCCACGACCCAGACCTTGCGCGATTATCCATTCATCATGACGAAAGTTCCCATTACGCACAATGCCCCCGCGCTTGGCCAGAACGCCGCCCTGTGAGTGGTCGTCCAACGCCCGTTTGCAGAGTTTTTTACCCGGTTCCACAGCGCGTCAAGGTTATCGATACCTGCCCACCTCCACGCCGCGAGCCCTACCGATATGCCCATTCGCGGATCGCGAGTTTAGAACGTTCTTCGACCCAGGCTTACGCATAGTGCACCACTCTTTTCGACCCGCCAGCCCGCGTGGGACTCAGCCGCCAATGATGTCAACGGCTTCCGCGTTGTGCCTGGCCCTTCTTCCACGAGAGGACTCGGGTCTTCTGATCTCCGCTCTGCCGCCTTGAAAACCATGGTTCGGCTTTGCTCGCCGATGTAGGGCAACTCAACCCTACACGTGCGAACAACTGCCGGATGGGTCGGACACATCACCGTGACAGTCTTGCAAAGATTTCACTGCCTCAGTCCAACGGCCGCCATGCCATGTTGAGAGCGGCAAGCGTCGGCCCTGGATCAGAAAAAGTACTCTAAACTGCCTGCCTGTCATCATCCTGTACTACCACCTTTCAATTTCCCTGCCAGACCGTTGGGCCCTCTACACTGTAGCTAGCTACTCACGCCTATTACCCCTCACGGCTCCTGCGCCTCCACCATCCGCCCGGTTCTTTTACTTAGAGCATGTCTCACTGCTTCAGCCCTCCGCATGACCGTCGACGCAGCTTTTACTTTCACCGCTCACTCCATTGATATTGGCCGTCATAACACGTGCGTGGAGCCGAGCCTGCAACCATCCGCGTTGGGCGCCAGAGACGCCATATGTCAAGAAAGCGTGCGAGAACCCAGCCATCACGTTTAAACGTCTCGCCACCACGCTCCAGTTTGCAGTCTAGAATGTGCCTCTTTCGTTGTGTCTCCCACTCATTTCTGGCCCGGAAGTCCTGCCCGGACGCGCCTGTTACGCTGCACCACCTTCCTCATTGCCACACGTGCGCCTCAACCACTGGCTGACTATGTGCTGTGGTTCCCAACCTCCTCCTGCCTCCTCACCCATTGCTCACAGCTCGCTCCGTCAGACAGAAAGCCTCTATCACAAACCAAAAATCACAACAACTACTATTACCACTACCACGTTCCTCAGATAGATGATAGACCCCACTCACCAACTCGCTCACTCAGCGCGCGCGCCCCGCCAGCGCCATTGCCAGCACAACCCGCACCCGCATGCGCCAACAGACAGGCCTCCCCTGCCCGCCCTGCCGCCCTGCTTGCAAGTCGCTGCTCGCTGCAGCCCTCTCGCCCGCTTGCGCGCACCCACCCGGCGCATTTTCTCGCTCTTCGCGCCAGCCGGTCAGCCATTCTTCCGCCACCAACGTCGCCCTCGGGTCATTGCTCCTTGTCGGCGCGCACGCCCGTCTGCCTGTCTGTCTGTCTGCCTGTCTATCTGCGCGTCTGCTATTCTCCGCGACGCGTGCGCCACACGATCGGCTGGCCTGTGTGTCATCTTGTCTCGGAGCAAATATCAACAGGGCCGGCGTTGGCGTTGGCTTTGGCGTTGGTGTTGGTGTTGGCGCTGGCGCTGGCTCCTGGCGCGACAAAGCAAGCGCAAGTGCGCGCGTGCGGCTGAGGCTGGGTTGCGAGGCTGGCTGAGGGTTGAGGCTGAGCACAAGCGCCCTGCTACGAGTGCTACTACTAGGTAGGTAGGTACCGTGGCCCCTGGCGTGAGCGGGAGGCTCGTGTGAACGTACGAGCATAGCGCGATAGGGTGGGTGCGTGCTACAGTGTAGCGTCGTAGTAGGTGCCTACATCTTGACGGATAGATCTAATCTTGGTAGCTACATAGATAGGTACATACATAAGAAGCAAACACACACGCACGCACGGGCGGCGGGAGCTGAAGAGCCGCGCTCGGGGCGGCGCGGTGCGGTGCGATGCGGCGCAGCCGCAGTGTTGGGATGGACTAACTAGTTATTGGGGTCGGGATTTGGGTTGGGTTGGGATTAAGATGATGCTGTTTTTAGGTTGCGCCGCCGGAGCGAGCGAGCGAGCAGCGCAAGGAGCAAGTCGCAAGCGCGGCCAAGGGTGAGAATGAGGATCGTTGGCCGGTCCGAGGGAGCGAGGGCAGGAAGGATCAGGGGAGCGCACGAGCGGCGACTGGGGGGAGGGGGACGGAGCGTCTCGGAGATGGCGACTGGCGAGCGTGGTCCAAGGATGGCTAGGTTCTTCACGAACGCGGCACGGATGCTGCGGTGGGATGTCTTGGATGAGGTGGTGTTATTGTTCATGCTATTCATGCTATTGGTGATGCTGTGATTGCTGCTTTAGGGTAGCTGCCTCCTATTGCGTCGTTGGTGGTTTGTCTGAGTCTTTGGTTGCTTATTGGCTGCTGCTCTTAAGAGATGCGATTGCTTTGCGCCGCGCTGTCGTGATCTTAGACAGCCGAATCCACGATGCGGTCACGAGCATACGTCCAGGCCCTTCAAGAGACGAGGCCGGATGTTATGCGCACGAGAGATCTAGAGTAGAGTCAGAGACATGAGCCAGATCAAACATGTGCAGTATTAGTCATGTATGTAGGATGGAGAGATGGCGATGCTTCTGTGGAGCCTCAACCGGGTTTGGGCGAAGAACTGATGGAGGGGAGAGGGCGTTGGGATGTTGGGATGGATATGGCGCAGGGAGCAAAGAAAATCTTGGGACCGACGGAATGGTCGGTCGGCATGCGCGTTGGCGTTGTTGCCTTTTGATAGGTGCGGAGGTCTTGCAGCAATCGAGATTCCCCTTCTACATACAGGTGTTGTTATCGCGCAAACCGCATACCATGGCGCTGTGTGGAGCAGGTTTCCACTCAATCTGATGAGCGAGCTCGGCTGGCAGCAGCTCGGAGATGGACCCTCGGACTTGGCTGAGTGCGTGTGCTGATGATTCACCATTCTTTCTTTGCCCGCCACTTCTGCAATCATTGCGCCTTCGACACTCCTCGAACCAGAGCGTGCAGCACGCAGAAGCAGCGCGTCAAGCGAGCCATCTGGCTGCGGCTACTGCACACCTCGTGTCGCAGACTCGCTGCAGCTCGACGCCTCGTTCGTCACAAAGGGTCGGGGCGCGGCGTGCGCTTTGGTGAGGCTCTGAGCGCCCGCCTCGTTTCTCGGGTGCGGTCAGCACGATACGATACCACCCGGGCTAAAATTGGCCGTTAAACACTATGCTATGGACCCTGACTGCGTATACCTAGCAAAGCTGGTGGGGTTAGGTGAGCGGGCTTGTGGTGGCTGTGGCTGTGTGAGCGAGCCCTTGCCGGATGCTGCAGCCGTGGCTGCGCGATGGACGCGGCTTTGCGAATCGCGATGCTTTTGCTGGATGGCTCGCTGGTGGCCTCATCGGATGGATCGTATGAGTGAGCAGGCCGCAGGCAGCGTTTTCGTGGATGTCTGTTTTTTCCTTGGCTTGTGGGTGAAGCCCGGTCGAGTCCGCTCACTACTCCATCCCAAGATCCTTTCTGTTTCGTCTTGTTTCGGCTTTTTCGCATCGCGCCATTGGACAGGGCGGGCCGACGATAGTAGGTGCAAGCTATGTCTCACGTCTTTTGTGTCGAGGTGGTTTGTTGAGATGGTTGGCTGGCGCTCGCGCTCGCGCACGTCGGACAGCAGGACGGTAGGCTAGGAGGCTTGTGAGACGCGTTGCGACAACGGACGGGAGGGGGTATATGCGCGGCTGCGGTGCTGCCCGTCTGTCGTGTTGCGACGGCGCATACTCCTAACTACTGCGAGCATGTGGTAGTAAGTGTAGGGTGGTGCGGGGTCTGGTCTGGTCTGGCCTGACCTCTTCCCTCGCGCTCTCTGCTCTTTCCTCTCGTCGTCTTGCTCTCCTTGCTTAGCATGCTTTCTATAGTTACCCTCGGCCTGCGCTGCCACCGTCACAGCTGCACCAACAAGCCCTTCCGTCCCCTCCCAAACGCCCGCAAGCGCTTCTGCGACTGCGACTGCAACTGCGCCGCTAGAACGCTCGCTCGTCATGTGGACACTTACGTAGCGCCTCCGCTGGGCCACGGTTTAGCGCGAGGAGAACGCCGCTGTGTTCTGGGAAGGAGAGGAGTGGGACGGCAGCTAGGAAAAGAGACAGGTCATTGCCAGATCGGCGCATACACTGATCACAAGAGAATGGATGGAGTGGTTAAGCAGCAGCAGCAGCAGCAGATGGTCAGTACCAAGTTATGCTAGATACATCTCTGCCGTCGCCTCGTCTGTCCAGCTACTCCGTCTTTCTTCCCTCAGATGAAAAAGGAAACACTGTTCCAGATTCAACTCCAAACTCTGGCAATTGCACTACGTCTCAGCAGGTGCGAACGACATACCCTGGCCACGAATTCCACTCACTTCCCTCTATCATTTCACATCACTGCTAGGTATTTATGTATACCAACCCTTTACTATTCGATCTAAACTTTGGTACCTGGCGTCCCTTTCTAGGAGCACGTCCTTGATTGCTATACTTCCAAAACCCAGCTATACATGCAGCGAAATGGGGTAGAACGTTTAATGTTTGCAGTCCATGAGCGAGGTAGTGAAGAACTACGTATAAAGATGTAAGAAGTTCTCCGTGGAGAGGAAAGGGAAGAACAACCTATGCTTTAACTTATCCAGTTTTGGCGAATCGCCTCTTGCGTTCAGTCAGAACGGGGCCGTAAGATTCCGTAAATACTTCGAGGTTCTGTTGGTTACTTGAAAGAACTGCAGGTAGTGACTGAAGCCAGGTCGCGCATTACCTATGTACACTTCTGGACCATCGACTGAATACCTTGGCATACCTAGTCCATAAGGCCCCGGGTAACTCGCATACCCCTAAAGTATATTTAAGTAAAATCTACTATACCTATGGAGTACTCCTTAGGTCTCTATAACCAGCTACTATGTTGCCACCAGTAGGCGCTAGGGAACTATATAAAGGTAGAAAGGGACTGTATACGAGTGTTCAATTATAAACGAAGGACGAATATTTATTGGTGCTAGAGCATTCTATAAGAGTATCGAAAAAGATAATCGTAGGGTACGAAGGTATTTATAAATCTATAACGATATAAAATATCTAAGAGTATAAAACAAATTATGTATTCTTCCAGTTTTATTATCACGTAGGGTGGGCGATTTATCTGGGTCCAATCCATAACTAGCATAGACGTGAGCATATAGTGCACATGCATATAGTTTTGTCGCGGTGGATGTAGATTGTACATCAATCAGGCAGAAAAACTCACGCCGTAGAGCGGTATAAAATAGAAATTGCCAACATTCCACGGCAATTAAGATAAAAAGAGATGGGGTAAGGAGCGGAGGCCTATCGGCTCAGTGACGGCGCCAATCATCTATCTTTGCATACATGCATGCACACAATGAGAATGGCCACGGGCGTCACAAAGCGACTACCCGGACCACGCGATAAATAACCATTTCGCACTTCCGGATACCTGCGCGCTACATGACTCTATTGCTTGCATTAATGTCTAGCTATGTAGCTATCAATAACAGCACTGGTTGGTTAGCTACCACGCCGCGCCGAAGTCGAATACAACGATGGTCATCGCAAATTTGTGAACATCGGTGAATGCAGCAACGCATGACTACGCTGCTGACTTTGCACCACGCCGATTCAAAACCAGCGTCACGCACACCGCCCTCTTTCTCTCTTCATCTTTGCAATTTCCGTCTACGCTGCCCCGCTCTGTTTGGGCCTGGGCGATCAATCGCAACGCAACGCAGCGCGTCGCATGGTATTGCCGAGAGATAGAAAGTGCCAAAACACACATAGATCCGCCCAATGTGACGCTTTGACGGAAAGAGAACGGGAAAGTGAACGGAAACGACATCCGTTCAAATGCATGCACGTGAATAGCAGGAGTCAGAAGTGGGACTTAAAATTGTGAAAGTAGGCGAACGAGAGGGGGGATGGGATGCGACATGATTCTTTAAATGTCAATCGTCTCGTTGAAACGAAGGACACCGTGGCTCTTGAACGAGCCATCAATGCTCTCGGGCATGGTCCAACTAGACGTTGGCGGTTGCGTCGAGAGATCTGCGATGAGGACAAGGCCAGCCGTCTTGATGGATTCGATGAGCGCGGGGGCAAGTTCCTGTGTGACGCGAAAAGTTAGCTTGCTGGACAGTAACGTTGGGCGGCGATATAAGGAAGTAGACGGCATGCGTACCAGCAAGCGCGAACTGCATATCAGGCCCATGAAATTGTTGTTCTGTGCGACCTGGACTGCTTCCTTGACGGAAATCGTCGTGCGACCACTACTCTGCACATTTTGCGGGTCTGCTGCCGCCACAGCTGGATCGGCACCGAGTTCATTGCCTAGCAGCACAGGGTCTGTAAAGGTAATCAGTATGCATCGTCAAAGGCCCTGTAAATGTACACATACAGTTTGGCTGCTTCCAGTTCAGCGCCGTGCAAATATCGGCGTTGAAGCTGCTGAATACAATGCTGCGCACCGTATTCTCGTCCTCGGCACGAAGATGTCTCGCATGGTCAAATACAATCTGCAGCAGCGTATCGGCAAAGCCGTTGATATTGAGCGTGGGACCGAGACGGAGTGCTGCTTCTTCAATGCGGTTCGGATATAGGATGTGTAGTTCTACGCGGACTTCTGCAGGGAGTCGAGCTAAAGCGTCGGCGAGACTGACATAAGAGCATGCGAGGATCTGGTGAATGCGGGCGACTGCAACTGAATTAGCGATATATTAATGGCAGCGGCGCGAAATTGAGAAACTTACTGTCGTTGGAGGGAGTCTGCGCAAGGGCATTGAGCACAGCCTCCCCGCCACCTTGCTCAGCACCAATATACAAGAACTCCTCGTACGTCAGACGTGATACGGCAATGTCCAACCGCCCATATCTTACTTTCCACTGCGGGAAGAGCACGGGGACGCCATCGCATGTCATCTGCACGAAAAGTCGAACATAATCGCCTGACAGACTGGAGCCGGTGATGAGGGCACTGGGGTGCTGGTCAAGCTGGCTCGTTGCTTTCCAGTAAGTGGCAAAGTGTGTGATTTCCAGCGGTGGACCAGGGAATGGCTTGACAATATGGAACTTGAACTTGATGCGACCTATCGTTCGCAGACGAGGGTCGAACAGACCCAAGTTGCAGTCACCAGAACTGCTATCTCTGTTCTTGAAAAGGGTAGAGGATGCTTCCGTCCTCGCAATTACCTTGGCACCGAAGGTGGGAAAAACATCAAAGTCTATACTGAACGCATCGATGTTGTCGATTTGGAATGAAATGATCTTGTTCTCCTCGGATATAGGGAGAAGAATATTGCGTGGTATTAGATCGGAGGACTTGGAAGCGATAGTCAGACGTGCTGCCGGATATTTGCTGTCCTCGTAGAACCGAACGGGTTGCGAGTCTAGATCGCCAAAGTTGATGACGACAAAAGTTTTGTTGTCGAGGAAGTTGTGCCCATAGCGTCGGATGGGGATTATTGGAGGTGGAAGGGATAGGTCAGGTATGCCATCAATCTCCATAGCCATTGGTTGCGGGGTGGATGATGGTGGTGGACCCGCAGCCAGCATCGGGGGTGGTGGACCGGGTTTACCCGCTGGTTTGCGTTCCTGAACCACCAAAGCCAAAAGCTTCATGCATTCCAGATGGCCTTCCCAGGTGGCGTAGTACATTGCCGGCAGATCCTTTTCATCCTTGACATCTACGCAGACTCCGCATTGTAACAGGGTCTTCAAACAGTCAACATGTCCCTCGCTTGCTGCATGGAACAGGGGTGTCCACTGATATAGCTTGTCAGGTTGATCGAGATCCGCTCCGTATTCCTGCAGCATCAAAAATATGTTGGGGTTCCTGCCAGACCGGGCAACAAGGTGCTGCGGATACAACCCTTCGGCATCCGGAAGAATCTGTGGCCTTCCCTGCAAGAGGAGTTCAACGGCAGCCTGCAGGCCATGTTGGCAAGCGAGATTGAGAGGAATGTGGTCTGATTCGCCGATAGGATCGATTCGAGCGTTGTTTTGCAAAAGACTTTTCACAACCTCGAGGTGATTGTGTACGATGCCGTGAATGAGAGGGGTAAAACCGTCCTGGTCTTTGGAGTCGATCGTATCTGGCGCCACAGCCACAAGGTCCTGTATCATGCCGACATGGCCATGCATACAAGCGTAATGGAGCGGTATCCGGCCGTAAACATCCACTGCCTTGACATTGGCATTTCCATCGAGTCCGATCTTGAGCACCAGAGCTCGGCCAGATATGGCTGCCTTGTGGAGGCAATTACGAGCGTTGACATCATCTCCTTGATCAAGGTCGACCATATTCGTGTCCAGCATGACTTTCAGTGCCGTTTCAGGAGCGTCATATGCTGTAGCAAGGAAAGCCCGTGTAATACGGTCTCTAGCGTCAGGTAACGATGTGACACGACTTATCCACTCTTCGACTCCAGAGATATTTCCGGCCGTGATGGCTTGCAGTATTTGGGGATCAGCATCAGTATCGGTATCCCGCAGAGCCGCATTCACGGGAAATTCAGAGGCCGTGGTCGTGTACTGCATCTGTTCGCCTTCTGCCCATGCCGCAAACTCAAGCAGGTTAGTCGTGGCTTGGTCTGACAAGTCGCTAATGACATCGCGGTTGAAGCATGGCTGAACCTCCACGGCACGAGAAATGTACAGTTCCTTGGTTCGAGACTAGAACCGAAGTCAGTAAGGTAAAGGTAAAGGCATTACTCGGATTCTATTTCAAACCTTTGACGTTTTGTCCCACTGCAACAATGTCAGCAATTTATTTAGAGAGCCAGCCGCGTGAAGTTTGCATACCTTTTTGAGAATCTTTGAGAATGCGGTGGCGTTTATCTCGACAAACTGCTGGAGTTTGTTGAGATCATTGCTGAACAACCTGAAAGCTTCCTCGAGGATGACATATTTTGACGACACCTTCGACACGGGGTTGGGGCGCGACTGCATCGACCGCTTCTTCCCGAGCAGCGTAGTTAATCTTAATTTCAGTTCAGCTTCCTTTTGCAAGTAGAGCTTGTTGACCTTCTCCAGCTCTCGTTCAAGGCGAAAGAAGAAAGTGGCCTTGTTAGCCTGCAGGGAAGTTTGGGGATCCGTATGTTGAGGACCATCTTGGGCGTGGATGACAGGGGTTGCGCTCAGTTTCTTGATGAGCTGGCAGTGCGGCGTGAGATAGAGCGGCTTATCCAGAAATTCAAGGAAAGACTGACCTTCTTCAGGGCCTTGTAATCGACAAAGCTGGCGGCATACTCGGGAAAGTCGAGCTGACGCTTCTGAATGTGCTTGCCGAACTTCCTGTGTCAAGGCGGCGAATCAGTGCCATTCCCGAAGCGGGAATGCCGCGGGGCAGCCTCGCCATAGTTCCTCTACGCGGCGGGGGGCGGGGGACTTACATGTTGGGCAGAGGGCTAGTCTCCGGTAGGACGTACGGACAGGGTCACAACAGCAGGCCTTTGGAACACTTGTATGGACGGGCCCGGCGAAGCTGGAGCGCTGATTGCCGGTTGAGAGGAGGGGTAGTTCGGGGGACTGGAGACAAAAAGCGTGATGGGTGAGGGCGGTGGGTGGATGAGACTAGCTAGGAGGCCTCTTTCCGCTCATGACGGTGCGCGGTTGGCATGGCAGATGGGCAAAGGAAGCTCGGCTTGACGCGGGGCAAAGAGCAAAATTGCTGACGGGTTCGTCTCTCTCTGGACGCAGGAGCGTTGTCGAGCAGATGGCAGCCGCCAGCTCCGGCCAATGACGCGCTGAATTCGAGCACGTTTTCAGTGTTGTCGTGGCTGCTCGTGGCGGCGTGTGGCGTCGCCTGCCTCACCGCCTTTGGCGGCGCAGTGGCCGCCTCACTTGCCTCGGCGCTTTCAAAATATCAAAATATATATATATATATATATATGCGTGTTAAATGTTCGTTGTTGCATTTGAGCGCACTAGACAAGCTACATCTATACGTGCATCGCACCTCCACCGCCCGTTGGTCCTGGCTCCGACGTCGCGTAGTTTTGCCTGCGGTCGGCCTGCTCGCCCTTGCAATCACGTGCCTTTGCTCGTGGCAAGGTCCTTTCTCGCTGCTAACAGAAGACAATCATGAGAGCTGGTATCCCTTTCCCTCTCCCTTTGCAAAAATAAACCAAAGATGCCCAGAGCCGCTAGTGACCCGGTATCTTTAGAGAAATCAAAGCCCGTACGCATCCCACCCACCAAGGTCGGCGCCAGCTTCATTGAAATCGCTCGCCTCATGCCCAGGACTAACGGGTCGATCGTACTGCGTACGAACGGCGACGTGTGTATCCAACTCTTGGTCAAGTCACAGTTCGTCGTCATCCAGCTCCGAAGGCTTCAACAGACCGCCCACCTTCATGGCACGCTCGCGCTCCTGGTCCTTGGCTTGCTTGGCCGCAAGCTCGCGCTCTTCCGCAAAGAGCTCGGCGTTGTCGCCCGCAAACTCCTTCAAGCTAATGAGGAAGTCACGGAGGATGAGTTTGAAGCGGTTCAAGTCCGAGTTGTTTGCAAGGAGGCCATCGATGAAGTTGGAGATTTGTAGCCTATTACCTTGTTAGCACGCATACACATGGCGGGGCCCAATGGACAACTACTCACGTTTGGAGGTTGGGGAAAGCGTTTGTCAACAGAGCGCCGACAAAGTTCTTGAGGAAATCCCTGTTTGAGGTGCCAACGGGCGCAAGGTCGGGGCTGTAGATGGGGCCCTGGAGCTTGCCAGATTCTACAAGCCAGAAGAGCTTGGCAAGCAAGATCGATTGTTGCTTGAACCCAGCCTTGTGGTCACTGTCTGTAAGCACGAAGAAGACGTCCTGCAGGATGGTGGTGTAGAAAGTTTGGAAGAACGCATTGCACGTCTGAGGATCGGTTTCAGACATGTTGCTGACAAGTTCGAAGCACATGCCCAAGCCAGCAGCCTCAACCTCACGGTTGTCGTGCTTGCTGGCCCACATGCAAGAGTCGATGACGAACTTGAACGAACGACCGTCCAGCTTCAGAAGAGCAGGGAAGCAGCGAAGGTTGATCGTCCGGAGAAGCTTGAAGAACTCCACGCGGTGCTCTGGGTATTCCGAGAAGTCCTTGTTGATCATTTCGAGCGTGCATTCGAACACGGCGTCCATGATGTTCATGATCTGGTCCTCCATCAAACTCTGTAGAAAATTAGTCAGCGGCTCGTCAAGCACAGAGAAAAGCGAATACATGAAGTTGCATGAATCGGCTAAGGTTGGGTCTCCAACGTACATGTAGCTTGTTGATGATCGTGGTCATGACGTTCAGCACCTCAGCCTCACGCGCATCAGGCACGTTACGCTTGTAGTCGATGAGGACAGCTTCCAGCAATTGCGGAACGAGGGTGTTGTGGATCATTTCCAGATCATCAGCCTTGTCAACATAGGTGTTGATGAGCTTGAGTATCTCCTTCTTGATCGTCCGGAGACCGCGAACCCTTGGCATCTTGGTCGCGACGTTACCTAAAGCTATCAGTATGCTTTTTCGAAGAAGGACAGGAGCTCACTTACCCTCCCGCTGAACTGATTCGTCGATCAGACCGCTGGCAGCACGGTACATGGTTAGCATGTCCAGGTAGATGCGACCGATCTGGGGGTAGAAGTAGCTTCCGATAGAACCGCAAGCTGCCACATTGGTCTTCATGATGTTGCCGATAATCTTGATGGTTTCGCCGTCCTGGAGGATGCTGGGATTGTTGTTCGCAGATTGAATGATAGAATCCCAGGCAGCGTTGGGGAGCGACATGAGTTCTTGGATGAGACGCTCCTGGATACTCTTCTGGCCCTGGGCGCTGATCATGTAACCGCAGGCCTCGTAGAACGTGTGGATCTGCTGGGGAGTCAGGTCTATGGTGATTTTGCGCAAATTGCGGACGATCTCGTCGATGAACGGTTCCGTCTCGCCAGGCTGCAGCGCAACGAAGTGGCGTCTGCATTTGTTGGCGATCTTGATGAATGTGTCGCAAGCCATATCCTGAACACCTAGGAATTGTTAGTCCGAGAACATGCAATGACAGTGTTCTGCTTACCCTCGTGCGTCTCGTGCATGAACTCAAACAATTTGTTGACGACGGTCTTAAGGAATTTCCAGTGGGCCTTCAGGAACCGAGGGTATTGGCCGACAATGTACATGATGTTACTGGCAACGACGGCCTTGTTGTCCTTGCCACGCTTCATCTCCGTCAGACCCAGCAAGTCCTTGATGACAGTGACCAGGAACCTCTTCTCAGTCTCCTCATTCATCGCACCGGAAATCGAACCAATTGCCCAGCACAGAGTGTTGCAGTTGGCCCATGACCATTCACTACCATCAACCTGGCGAGCCAGCTTTTCGGACATGATTTGCTCAGTGTCGTTGACATCAAGATGCGTCAAGAAAACCAGGCACTCTCTTGTTGACTTGTAAAGCTGAATGGTGTCGCTCTCCTTGACGAATTCGCGAACGATTTCACCCTCGTCGTTTTCAACGATGAGGACCTCCTCGGGCCTAACCATCTTCTCAATCATGACCTGGCGCAGGTTCGAGAGAACCTCTTGGTACTTGTGCTTGCGCAGAGGATAGTTCGCGAGGACGCTGGGGTCACGGGCGCCACCGTTCGCCAAACCGGCGATACCCATGTTGATAAGAGGGTTGACGTCGGTGATGGGCAATTGCTGCATTTCATCGTAAAGTTCGGAAACGAGTTTCGTCCAATACTCCAAACAAATCTTGAAGATTTCGCGGTCATCGATCTGACTGATGCGGATGAGATAAAAGTGGCCGTGGGTAAGGTAGTCGCGATTCGGGAGATTTTCGATGACGCTCAAGTGCATGGAAAAGAAGTTGCACAGAAACAAGGCCAAGTTTTGAACAAACTCCTGGTCTCTGCTGTTGCTGCTTGCATAAGTAGTCTTCAAATCAAGCTGCAATGGGATAATCTTGGCAATCTCCTGTAGCGTCTCCGTAAACATTTGCACCAACTTCTCGTTGTACGCAGGCTCCGTGTGCAAACTGGCAATCTCCGTCAAACACTTCAGAGTGATGTTGCGGAATTCCGGAACCTCCAAAAATCTGCTACGTAGAGTCTCGATCAGGCTGATTCCGCTCGGCGGGGTCTCGAAGATATAGCCAAGAGGAATCCAGTTGAGGAAACGCAACAGGGTTTCCAGTGTGGCCTTAATAAGGGTGGCTTGCTCGGCCGTCCTCAAAACCTCGGAGCAGAGTTGGTAAATGGACGTGAACTCATCGCACATGCTCTGCTTGAGCTCTTTCGTCTTGGTTGAGGTCATCTGGTCCGCGGAGTAGTCGAAGACCTCTTCCGAGAGCAGTCTGAGGATGGCCATGTTGTTTTCGCAAATGGGGAGACTGCTATGGCAGGAAGAAATGATCTCGTTGATGAAGGTGGGCCAGTTGTGCGGCCATTCCTGCTTCAGAATCGAGACGAGGACCAGGTTGAGCTTGTTCAAGAGCGTGCGGTTCGCTCGGAGGCTCTCCTCGGTGCTAGAGGCCGTGATGATGAAGTTGACAATGAAGTTGCGGATACCTTGGCGCGCGATCAGCGAGAGGTCGCATACAGTGTACAAATTCCTTACCTTGGCACTGATCCCTAGGCAACACCTTCCAGCGCGTCATGATAACGCTGTCCAGGACCTGGAGACCCAAATCTTTGACCTGTCAGCTTCCTATTCTTCCAACTATGATATATCTCTACTTGCACTTTGTCTGGGGGTACGCGGCATCCTGTAGTATCTTGTCGACAAGCAGCCACGCGTCGGGGTTCTCTTTGAACTATTTGCAAGGTCAGCGGCTGCCGAGGGCTCAATGGCGCGTCGGATTCGGAAGTACCTGGTTGAGCGTGAGTTGCGCTTGTTTTTGCTGCAGAGAGAAGCGCGTCAGTTTAAGTTCTTTGACATGGTGGGAGGCTTATCGGAGGACGCACGGGTTCGCCTCTACTCTCGTAGAGGATGCGGACGGTAGCGTCCAGCTCCTCGATTGACATGGACATCCTGAGAGCCGGACTGGATGTGTCTTGTTCGAATGGAACCACTGGCGACGGCAGTCGATTTGCAAAGTTCGCGCGCTCAGAATGAGCTAGTGACACTCATGCAAGGTGGGTGTCGGGCGTGGGCGAGGTACGTTTGCACGAGGTAGCGCGATGGCGGGGCAAGGTCGAACGCGAGCGGGCTAGATTGGCTCGGAAGGCGCCCGGCGGAAGCTTCTCTGGCCGTGTAAAGAGGCGCGGGGAGGGCTTGAGAATGCGAGAGGCTCGAGGGCGTCAAGAGAAGGGACGCAAATGTACGCGAGAACGAGAAGCAGCGCGAGAACCCACGGGACAGCGTTAGGCTTTGGGCGTGTGCAGCAGGCGGCGTCCGTCGCGGTCACTTGGGGCTCGCGTTACATAAGCCTGTACAGCGCAAAAAGCTCTCGAAAGCTCCACTTCACAGCCGCGGGCCACTTCACAGTCACTGCCGGCCCTCCGGTGATGATTAAACACCCCTGCCGTGATTGCAACCGTCGAGACTCTCCAAAGGATATCCACACCACGCTGGCGCCTTCTAGTCTCTCCCTTGGAAACTCGCAAGCGGCGACACGACTATAATAATCAACCCCGAGCCACAGCCGCCGGTCTAGCCAGTCAGTGGGTCGGTGCGCCTGGCGGATGACTACGTACCGGTATCAAAGCCCTTTCCCAGCACGCAGATTTGATATGGCCATGTGTTCCGCGCATACCGGCCGAGCATCAGTTACAAATATTGAATCTGGTCATCTTCATGCACCCGACAGGTGACTGAGAGAATAGACCCATGCCACCGGACATCCACTCGCGAGTCGCCGGGAGCGGCGGGCTTGAGGATCCACGGCAAGCTCGTGAGAGCAAGATAAGTCACCTGAGGCACCGCTAACCGCGGGGTCTGAGTACTTTTTCAACAGGCACGCCGCCGCACGCCCTGGCAACTGGCGCGGAACTGGTTGCCACTTTCACCCCCATGGGCATGAGTCAGCGCACGGATTTGATTGTAACACGTATTTATGATATCGAACAGTTACCATGCTGGACTCGATATCAGTCTTTATAGACGATGATGGTTGGGGCTCGTGGCTCGATGCTGCTGGGCGTCGGACCCTGTACCCTGCGCGTGAAGATGGACAATGCATCGCCGGTCATACGCACCAGGGCGCATCAGTAGTTAGCTAGTGCTTGACTACCGGAAGGAATCAGCACCAGAGTGTCGCATCTCCAATATCAGACCCCCAATTGAACCAGGTGAAACGGGATGACGTATAAGTTTAAGACTGGGCTGCACCGCATCGGTTGGTTTGGGTCGCAAAGGCGGGGGTTTTTACGCTAAGGAGGGCTAGCGGTTCCTGCACCGTCGTCAGTCGTCACCTTAACTACTGCGACCCTTCTCACAAATCATCACGGGACAACAAAGCCGCACGTACATACTCCGTACACGTCCACCGCCGCCTTACCTTCGTCAGTCACTCCAATCACAACCCCGGCGCCCTTGGTATAGATACCGCTACCGCGCAGCTTTCCGATCTACGATTCCACCGCCGTTTCCGCTTCCGCTTCGCACATCCATCACTACTCTCCCCTCCGTCTGACACAATGGCCGCACCCCGATCCGCAATGCGCTCTTCAGAGTCGTCGGCGGCTCCTAGCAGCACTATCCTCGCTGAGCAGACCTCGCCGCTTAACCTCCCTTCTGGAACTCTACGCCTGCGCGCTGAGCCGGTCCAGCGCCGCCACATCCAGTGGGCCGAGGACGTAGTGGACAACGAGGGCATGGGCAAGAAGTCATCTAAAGGTACGTAAATTCCGCTAGCCCTTGCGCTTAATGCGGGCACCTTAACTAACCAGCTCCCTAGTATGCTGTATCTACCATAAGCAGCGCGAGTTCGGCGAGTCCTCCGATGAGTCTTCCGACTCCTCATCCGACGACGACTCCGACAGCGAGCCAGACAACAGCACGGCACGCCCTTCCCGGAACAGTGGACGCGGCCGGCCCCAGCACCACCCTCATGGCCACAACGATGGTCCGAGCAGCGGTCCCAGTAAGGGGAGGCGCCCTGCCAGGAAGAGGAGCCCCAACGCGTACGAGAAGATACCCCACTACAACAAAAAGAAGAGCGACAACTGAAGAAGGGTGACCGGGTTATGATACAAATGATTGCATGTCTTTATGCGGCGTTAGGGAAAACGGCATCACAGCATGGTCTTGGTGTTGTTGGTGTTCCGGAACATGGTATTTTGATTGGTACCACCGGCAGGCTTCGGTTGCGTGGGTTGCTCTTTGGGAACATTGGCTTCGGTACAGTACACTGCAGGGGCATGCTTAAAGACGAAGCAATCCGACAGGTAGATGAGGGGATTAGCAGAAGTACTGGCTTCAGACTAGTCGACACAAGAATCTGAAGACTGATGAATTAGCTAGTGCAATCCAGCACAAGGTCACTGCATAACGTGAGATTTCGAACTACCTGAAAACCTGTCCCATTGTCTACCAACAATCACTGCGCTAAGGCTCTTTCTGGCATTCCGGGAAGATACCATCACTGGAATCCGGGTTGAACAGATGAAGAATCTAGAGAGCAGCAAAGGGAGAAAAGGCGACCAGGTAATTAAGTATTGAATGGAGAGACGTCACCAGCATGAGTTGTCTGCGCGGGGCCACGCGCCGCAGGATAGATATACCTCGCACAATATAGCCCGCTATGGTTGGTTCTATGGTGTTAAACTAGACCCTGTATTCGAGACGGCTACAACATGGTGGGCCAGAAAGTTTCGCATTGTTCCAACCCAAACCCACACCAGCGTGCAAAGACCTGAGAGCAACCTGCGAGGCGCCAGGAGTTGCGCACGTGGGCTGGTGATCCAGAGCTCCGGATTTCTCCGCTTGGCCGGGGCGCGGCGTTGAGGCGACTCCGTCCGTCTTCCTCACCCGAAAGAAGCTCTTGCATTGTTTTCCGTCTCCATCCATCGCACCCTGTACGCATCGCCCGAATTCCATCTCGCCCGCAATCGCCTTTTACTGACCAGGCCCAGCATCTCCATTAGTCGTCGCCCGACCCAATACCGCCATCATGTCCGTCCCTGCCTTCAGCGATGTCTCCAAGGCGTCCAACGACGTATGTTCGCATTAAATCGCTACCTTGCGCATGCGCCATTGATGTCGCGGGCCTGCTGCAGATGACCTTACTCACATTTTGATAGCTCCTGAACAAGGACTTCTACCACGCCGCCGCCGGTAAAGTCTTGCGATCGCGAGTGCCCGCGGCTTAAGCTGACCTGGTTTGCAGCTGTCCTTGAGGTCAAGCTCAAGTCCCCCAACGGTGTCGCCGTCACCACCAAGGGCACTTCTGCTCACGATGGTCCCATTGCTGGCTCTGTAAGTTCTGCTCCAGCTCTATACTTCAAGCTCGTTTGGCTAACCATTCTATGCAATCTAGGTCGAGGGCAAGAAGGCTCTGTCTAACGGTATTACTCTCAAAAACTACACCTTATCAGCACTCATCTTTCTTAACCGCCATTTACGAATCGACTACATGTGCATAGGAATACCAGGCCCGCCTGCACGCGATAGAATTGGGCTGATCAGAATATCAACACCAGGCATCACCGTTACCGAGTCTTGGAACACCTCCAACGTCCTCTCGACCAAGGTCGAGCTCGACAACGTCCTCGCCAAGGGCCTGAAGGCTGAGGCCCTCAGCGTCTTCGCTCCTTCCTCCGGCAACAAGGGCCAGAAGCTCAACCTGACCTTCAAGCAGCCCATGTTCCAGACCCGCGCCTTCTTCGACTACTCCGCGGCTGGCAACCTCAGCGCCATCGTTGACGGTGTCGTTGGCCACGAGGGCTTCCTCGTTGGTGGTGAGGCTGGCTACGACGTCCAGAAGGCTGCCATCACGCGCTACTCTGCCGCCGTTGGCTACCAGACCCCTCTCTACAGCGCCGCCATCACCGCTACTAACAACCTCAACGTTTTCACCGCCTCTTACTACCAGAAGGTCAACGCTGCCGTCGAGACTGCCGCTAAGGCTTCCTGGGACGCCAAGGCTGGCTCCGCCGTCGGTATTGAGCTTGCCAGCAAGTACAAGCTCGACCCTCTGTCCTTCGCTAAGGCCAAGATCAACGACCGCGGCATTGCTTCCCTTGCCTACAACACCAAGATCAACCAGGGCTTCACCTTCGGTATCGGCGCTTCGCTCGACACCCAGAAGCTCAACGAGGCCGGCCACAAGGTAGGAAACACAATCGTTAAACCTGGAATGAGCAGGTTGCTGATTAGAGACAGATCGGTGCCTCCTTCACCTTCGAGGGTTAAATTATCCAATATTGGACGCTTGACAGAGGATTGGCGACATAGATGCGCGGACCGGCTTGCTGATGCTGTAGCTTTAGCTTCCCATTTTCTTCACGAGGAGTTGATGCTAAATGACTACATTGCGATGTATTCTCGTTTGTGCCGCTTTATCTTCGCGTGTAATTTGATCCATGTACTATCATGTATCACCACATACATAAAAACAGAACTAGAATGCAAAACGTCACATCAAACCCTGCCTATAACTTTTCGGCCGGTCGGTTCTTCCGATAACTGCCCCCTGGCCCCCTCTGCTCTTTGACGAGCTCGTCCAGCCCTGCACCCTCTGCCACACGCAGTAGGTATCCCCAGAGCACAGGCGCGCTGTACCCCGCATTTACCCCGTACTCGGCGGCTAGGTTATCGTAGGCCGAGATGAGAGCGCGCAAAGGCGGAATCTGGCCGTTGGTGGCGGCGCGCGATGCAACGGCGCGCAGAAGATTGGTTTCAGGCTCGGAGAGTGGAGGGAGCGTTATGGCTTCTGCGGAGCCTTGATCGGTGGGGAGAGCGGGGTTGACGAGGAGGTCGTCGATGAAGTCGTCGTCGTTGTCGTTGCCCATTGTGTGAGTTGGAGGTGGGGATTGTTGGAGATGTGGACGGGTGCTGCGATGTGGCAATGGTCTGGCTGTCTTATTGGACCGTTCTGCAGCGCGGAGTTGCAAGCATTATGTCTTAGCTGCTCACATCACCTCAAGATTTATCTTTTTTTCCATTTGTATCTCTCTTTCACACGCACTATTCTGCATTTTCTTTCCTTCTTTTACGTGCTTGCTTTTCAATGCGTGCTTCTAACAACCATTTTGTCCGCTCGCAAGTTTTTTCCTGTCTATCAAATTCCGTACCATTTTTCTCGCGCCTAGAGGTTCCACATGGTCTAAGGCTAATGTTCCTGCAGGGACTTGGGCTTATCTGACGAGATGCGGATACATAGGTGAGCTCAGAGACACCGCTAAATCCGAACTTTATTGGCAAGGCGGGTGGAGATGGCCTATCAAGAGCTTGGAGACATCACGATATCAGCGATAGCAGGAGGCCCATTGGGCCCATCCGCTGCGGCAGACTATGGCTTCAGTGTCTGTTTAGTAAGGAGCGATTAGCTGGAGGAGATCAGTTTCACCGTTGGGATCTATGATTGCTTCCCAGCTCAAGACCGATCTGCTCCTAAAAGTCCACCCAAGCCAACGGGGTGAAGACATCAACTGTCGTTTACGACTTGCAGTTCTGGATAACACCTGCCCGCCTTATGAAGCAATACCATACTTTAGGATATTTCAAAAAACCGCGCCCAGCTTGCTTGCAATGGCCAAAGGGTCGGCATCACACGGAACTTGCGCAATGCGTTCTAGAGGCTTAACCAGCATGACATAGACGAACATGGTCGCCAATTCAAGCACATGGGACGTATATACGGCCATGCCGAAATGATCCTGATATGGTTGGGCCATCCGCATTGGGGGCCAAGATCTGAACACTGTCTTTTCTGCTATTTGCAGACTTGACAACTGGCGTCATAAAAAGTTGTTGGAGAATTTGAAGAAGCAACTGTCAGCTTATTCAATGGAGGACTGCCTCGCTTTGACTTCCTCGGTTAATCTGGTCTGGATTATGGATATATACTTAGTGAACTCTGCAGCGTTCCGTAACTCCGATAAGTGTGAGCGACCCGGGAGATTGTATAGTCTAAAATGTAGTGAGAGAAGCGTCAATTTCTTCGCGGTGGCTCAGTTATGCCACGATGATTCTTGGAAAAGATTATTACCACGCTGTAAGAGAGTACAATCTAATGGGCGCCTCTACTGTGGTCAGAGTACTCTCCTTGCTTGACGCACAACTCTTCTCCGTATTTCTGTGGATTGTATTACTTCTGAAAATGGTGTTACTATTTGAGGCGTCGGACCCCTGAGGTTTCTTCTTCTTTCTTCCTGCTTTGCTATTTCAATGGATCGATTTAGACAAGATGCTAACACGTTGAGCTTTGTGGGTTACTGCTCCGGAGTCTGTACGAACTTTCCGTCTTAGATTCCTTGTCTAGAGCGGTATTTGTGCTCTTAGTACACAAAGTGGATGAAGCATATGATTTGCCGTCAGCAGGCTTTCTCCACGCATCCACGTCTGTTTTACTTGAGAATGGCAAAATCAGAATCCAAGGATTGAGATTGACAAAGTCCTTGAAACCTTACCCTCATGGTCAAAGACGACTTCCCACTATTTCTACATGCACAAACTCATAAATTGTCGTCCATCTTTCCAGGACATACGTTGCTAGCCAGAACTTTGTATGCGGACAACCGCATTAATAAGAGTACCTAGGCCACTACGCACTGATTAAGGGTTAAGCCTATTCGCCCCCACCCACCGCCTGCCTAATCGGGTAATAACCCGGCAGAAAGTTGCCTTCAGCACAACCCGCCTACGCCAGTCGCTCGCGCGACGCCGCGCGAGGAAGCGCGGGTAGGGAATAGAAACTAGCACCCCTTGTTTTACACTAAAATCAACTAAAAAATTCCATATCTCCAACCTCACTATCACAGCGCGGCACGCGAAGAGGCAAGTTATTACATATTATAAACGTCGCTTTTTCGCGCCCGCGAGCGCTCCCGCGTCCTCCTCCGCCGCCAGCTCGCTCTATTACGTGTTTAGCCACGCCGATACTTATTCTACCCACGCACTATACATGCTAGTATCTCCCTACCCACCGAGGGTACCGCACTGCTGCTAAAGGCGGGTAGCGTAGGTAGGTAGCGGCGAAGAGGTGTTGTTATACGAAGATACGAACATGCGAAGATACGACGTCGCGATATCGCTAAGTTACATTCTGCCGGGCGCTTTGCCCGATTAGGCAGGCGGTAGGTGGGGGGCGAATAGACATTTGGGGGGCGAATAGGCTTGACCCTGATTAAGCATACAGGTATTCGAGTTTCGGTTCCGGACCAGAAGCAATGCAAAAGGGTAATAGATTCTGTGCGATATGCGGAGCATCTACGTCCTTTGCCTTGAGGCTAGAATATGGTAACTGGCAATTGGTCGGTGTTTGCTACATCGACGAATCGATGAATGAGTAAATAGACGGGGAATGGCTGGTTAGCAAAGCAGAGCCCTAAACTTTTGATGTGGCGACTTAACAGACCATATGAGCAACGTAGATACTACTCAATTGCCCTAGTATCCTTATAGCTAGCGAATGAATGCATGGAGAAGGAGTGAAGAGAGAAAAATAATTAAGTGGAGGATGATTATAATGTCGTAGATAAAAGTTGTATACTTTAGAACGATGGAATTGAGGCGTACGACGGGAGTGATGGATGCTGGGATAGAAGCAACGCAGGAAGGTTGATGATATGGCTGCTCTAGCTGTACCCAACTCTAGCACAAGAAAAGATTCAACCAACTTACGTGGATTAAACGTCTAGGGGTTCTATCCTGAAGATCTTCTACTGATTGATCTATAACAGGTACTAAGGTGTAGGTGTCAAGAGGGAGGATGCTGAGAACTGGTATGTAGATAAGGTAAGAAAATAAAGTGCAAAGCATAGCGCGGCTCTGAGTTTAAACTTGACTAAGGAGAAGATGAATAAAGCGTAGGTAGGATGTGGGGTTTTCTTCTCTTCGCCTTGGATATTACCTATCCTAACTTTGTTCTACCATAGTTGTCGATGTAATCCTCGAGTCTCTAATTGTCCGGAGTTACGTACCTCTAATGCGGTGATCCTTTCAGCTCACAAAATAGGTAGGTACCTTAGTAAGCTGTTAGTGGATTAGAACTCCGAGGATGTCACCTAACTAGTGTAATATATGTAAGAAATAGAGAGAGAAAGAGGGGGGGGAGAGGGGGTTTATAGGAAAATGGATAGTCCCTACTTCAGAAGGTGCCACCAACAACCGGCTCTTTAAGGCAACAGCAACGCAGACGGAAGTAGTAAAGGGGACCTGTCGCTCCTGGATTACGATAGATTCTGGAAGAAACAGGTACCTAAAGGGGGAGGAAGGGAGCGAACAAACTTTAGACGGACGGAAAGAACGACACTCGGGTATTCAGAGCAGCGTCTACCTGCCCTGCATACCCATAACCCAGTTCGATCAACATGGCAGCCACGGCCACAGCAGCCCAACAGCAGCCGCAGCTGTAGACACAGATGGTGCGTATCTGTCCTCCACGACGGAATTGTTGCGACCATTTCGCACTTCAACTCCCACCATCTTACAACCCAACACCAACACAGCCCCCTCCTACCGGAGTCGACCTCTTCTGAGGAGGTCCTCGCTCAAGTCATCCATATCAAGAGATGTCGTATTTACTCACCTAACACGAGAAGTTTTCCTGTATCTTGTTATCAATAAGAGCGTTCTTAGATCAAACTTAAATCGTAAGCAAGACAAAAAGGTGGTTTGTAAGACTATTGCGCTCCATGGCAATACGAACAGAGAGCGGAGTTTGCCCTGTTCATCGGTTCAAGTTTTCAAGAGCACCGTTTTCCTTTATAAGTTGCCACTATTTGGTGTTGATGGACTTTTCAGCCCACCTAAATTGCTGCATTTCGTATTCAAGGGTGGGAAGTCAGGGATAAAACAGCACCTGACACGCCAAAGTATTTAAACCTAGTGAGATAATGGGGAAGTGGACTACCACAGTCTCACTGCGCTCATTAGTACGTCATACTTCCATAATCAATCTTCAAGACCATCAACCTCAACTGGAGCAACGTCAGGATGTTCTCCAAGCAAATACTCGCCGTCCTGGCCGGTATGGCCTCTTCCGTCATGGCAGCTCCAAGTACTGCTCCCTCTCCTCCTCTCTCTTCATCCGAGGCCTTCAGTCTCGTCGCGAAAGTCGTCAATGGCGATCTTTCGCCCTCTATTCAAGGCTGGACAGTGACCTCTTATCACACCGGCGCCGGCCAGGCCCGTGCCGTTCTCCGCCCCGACTACAACCGCACGTTTTTTGAGCACGCCACAAGCGGTCACGATGTCTTCTCGCTCGGCGGTACCCCGCCCTTCCCAGAAGGTGTTCAGATTGACAGCGGCGTCGGTGGCCAGCACGATACCAAGGGTCGACGTACCGTATCCATCAACGCTGGGACTGGAACGTCGGGCGTGCGAATTGCTTCACACGAAGGCACAGGGCCAATGCTTTACTCTGGCGAAAAAGACCGGGATTCTGACGATTCGACCAAATATGGCCAGTTTTACGCTTGCAATGCCGATCTCTTGTATGGACCGGCTGTCGCTCTGTTCTACCACGGCAGCTTGAACTCTACCCTGCCGCAGGGCTGTGTCGATGTGGATTTGTTGCCGAAGTGCGTTGATGCTGATCCGGGCGCGTATGGCCCAGTGACGATGATCAGTTGCTACCCAGATGTCTAGGTGGTGTTTGTGCCATGACGCGAGGATTAGAGACAGTGAGCGGGGAGGAGTGAATTTTTGGTCATTTAATCAGTCAGTCAACTCAGTTGATAATGGAAGCCCTTCTCACCGAAATCATTGTCTCGCAATTACTTGGAGTACCCGGGTGTGGGGTAAGGATAGAAACAGACTGATTGGAGGATTGGCGAGACTGCGGGGGAGCAAGCGAGAGGGCTAGGGGCAAGGTGCGCGCAACGTGGGGTTTCATATCCAAAAGCCATCACTGCGAGCTGCAGTGGCGGAATGCAGGAACCATTCTGGTTCACCGACATCCTTATCTCCATCAACAACCGCAAGCATCGACGCACGAAGTTTGTCTTCCATGCTCTGCCGTGCAGTTTCCGTCGCCCCGCGGGGCATCGCTGCACCTTGCTCATCATATTCATCCTTGGCGTCACCTGGAGCATCCGTAACGGCTCCGATTGGGCCATGACAGTGCCGCACACGCAGACCCGGCCAATGCGACAGCGAGTAAACAGCCCAGCAAACAATCAATGACTAACCACGCATGTGGGTGGGTCGTGTGCCTCTTCCCCAGCCTTGATGACATCTCTTCCTTCAGTGCCCTTCTCTTTCTTCCTTGCCTGGAGCTTCAGCTGAAGCCATACCGCGCACTTGACAACAAGAGATGAGCTTGCAACCGACCAGTGACTACGGCGAGGACAAGAATCGTCACTTCCACGAGGAGCCAACGCCCGTCGTTGCCACTGCTGACCCGGCGGATCAGAAAGCCGAGCACAAAGATGGCGTGCACGACCGTTTGGAGATCCCTTTTGTAGGAAACATCCGAGTACCATCTCCGGATAGGCTTTCGATTCTTTCCCTGGATGAGTATCCTCCAGCTCTTCATACCGCAGGGGCACCTCTCTACCCTCCAACCCGAGAGCCTCCACTAGATCATTCCGGCACTTCCGCCAAGGGCCTCCGTCGTAGGATACTGGCTTCTTGGATCAGAAACAAAGGGTTGTGTTTGGTGTTGGTCTCGCAGATATTCGGAGTGCTCATGAATGTGACGACTAGGGTTCTGGAAGTGGAAGGGAATCATGGGGACGGCATGCATCCATTTCAGGTAAGTGACATTGCCACATATGGCCTAGAAGGTTTTATCTGCACCTAGTTGGATGCATTAAGGACGTAAGCACCGATGTGACACCCGAAGTGTTAGAATCGTACATCATTAATTCAAACACTACTCTACAGAAGCATTCCTAGGCACAAATGTTCAAGTGACTGACACTTGCCTTATTAGATCCTCTTCGCTCGCATGGCGATTACACTGCTGCTTTCTTCTCTTTACGTCTGGTGGGTCAAAATCAAAGACGCACCTTTCGGACCCAAAGAGGTCCGATGGTTGCTTGCTCTCCGTGGATTTGGTGGATTCTTTGGAGTCTTCGGGATCTATTATTCGCTTCTTTACCTCCCTCTTGCCGACGCAACGGTAATCACCTTCCTGTCTCCTAGTCTGGCTTGCTTCGCCTGCTCTTTTCTTATCCACGAGCCATTCACCCGAATGGAGAAGATCGCCGCACTCGTATCCCTCATAGGCGTTGGACTCATCGCCCGTCCCACGTTCCTCTTCAGCTCCAACTCTCCCACTCCTCTCGCCAGCGGTGATGGTGATCTCGCCGCCTTACCAAGCAGCAACAGCACCAGCACCGCCCCGCTTTCTGACGCCGGTAACTACGACCATGTAACCCCCGGCCAACGCGCCCTAGGCGTTGGTGTCGGTCTAGTCGGCGTGCTTGGCTCCGCCTGCGCCTACACGACGCTCCGCTGGATAGGGATGCGCGCGCACGCCCTCATCTCTGTGAACTACTTCGCGGCATGGTGCACAATCGTGAGCACGGTGGCCATGCTCGCCCTGCCTAGTATCGGGTTCCTGCTGCCGTCGACCCTGCGCGACTGGGGGCTGCTGATCTTCCTCGGCCTTTGCGGGTTCATCATGCAGTTCTTGCTGGCGTCGGGACTGCAGTATGAGCGGAGCTCGCGCGCGACTAATATGGTCTACTGCCAGATGCTGTTTGCGTTGGCCGGTGATAAGATTGTGTTTGGCACGGATCCAGGGCTGCTGAGTATTATGGGGAGTAGTCTGATCCTGGGCAGTGCGGTTTATGTTGCTGTGCACAAGGAACAAGCGAAGAGCAAGAAGGAGGGTGAGAGAGCCGTGCCGGATGAGGAGAGGGGGCTTGTAGATGGTATGGAAGGAGCTGATGAAGAGCGGGAGGCTGAAGAACCGCGTGAAGAGGTGGAGTTGAGGGCGATGAGAGAATGAGCGTTATTGAGTTTTGATGTTTTTATGTGTAAAAGTCTTTCCTTTTTCTCGATGATTTGGAGTAAGTATTCATCAACGGTCTAATATGTAGATGGAATAGATGTTTGTTTCTTAAATCTAAGAAAATAGGTGTAGATAATGTTGTATCCGCTTGTGCTTCGTCGAGTACTCGCCTGGCTACGAGCTTGGGTTCTATTGCTGCGTAAAAGTAAGATAAATATATAGTTAGTGTCTTCAACATTAAAACCCAGAGTAACTCGATACTCTTTCGATCCTACCGAGCTGGTGATGACTATGTCTGATACCGGTTCGACTTTAACCAATAGATATAAACACGCGTCCGAAGCCCGATCATGGAAGCTTACGTGTGCATGTACGAGGTGGATATGACGAGGTCGAATGGAGATCGCTGGCACTGACGCGGATTATCAGTTGCAAGCACCAAATGATCAACAGTGTCGTTAATTTTGGCTATCAAAATCCGCGGAACCGGAATAGAAAGTTCTGCCGCATCACCGGGACTGTCATCGCGAGGAACTTGAGACCATTCGTCAATGGCTCGTATGTTCTCCACACCATGGACGATCAAAACTAAGGAGCCACGGAGTCGAGAGCGGATATTATCCCGACCAATCGGAGTGACGTAGACCAGGGAATCCAGAATAATTTAGCCTGAGACAAGAGGGATCGAGTAATTGGAACTGCGTTGAATCCTGTTTACGGCGTGAGATCGAGTCAGAACGAGTTAACGTCTGCTAACGCCGGGTCGGTATAAGACAAGGAATCCATGGATAAATGCACCGCTACGGATTATGGGGCATGAGAGGGACTCTGATCTGCCCGGTGCAGACAATGCGTTGTCGATGCCTTGCCGGTGACGTCATGGACCTGCATCAAAGCACCAAAACATGCACGATACGCTGGATTTGAGATGCAGCATGGAGACAGAGCATGGGCATGCCTGCGAAGCACGAAACGGCGGCGGAATGCGATTATCCAGCAGAGGAGCCAGATAAAAGTGTATGCTAGCGTGTGCGACCAATGGCTGGCCGTTCCAAGCTGTAGCCCATCCCTTGTTGTACTCTCGTGGCTTGCATACTTGACGCTAACCGTAGAACGCGTGTATGTGCAGTAGTGGCACCAGAAATTTTTTGGTCCCCTGAGGATTGCAGCCCACAGTCGGCCTTGTTGTCTTGGTTGTATGCGCTCGATGTTACTTAGGGAAGTAGATACGAGCATGCATTCATGGTTGGAGAGAAACGTCGACCATAAATGCAGATGGACGATGGACGACGGACGAGGCATCTGTCAAAAGTACGAAGTAACCGTACATCTGCACGACAGAATTGCGTGGGAGACGAGTGCGTCTCTAGTCCAATTGCACGACATGGACCTTACGTGTAGGCCTCCGGATGGCGGAACACAGCTAGAGTAGAGTACCACCTTGGCGACGAGCTACCCGACGTGGGTGTAGTGAGTGTTTCGGAGTTCTGCCCTCTTCCGCCGCCCCAGTATTATAGTTTGGACCACATCTAAATGCGATTAAGGCCAGCCGTGCTGATGATCGGTTTCCGTTTCAGCAAGAGTGGAATGTGGAACGTGGCCTTGGTTAATGCATTCCTGCCGTTGTACTCTAGCATGAACACCTCTCACGTTGGCAGAATGCACGACGCTTCGTGCTCGACGAACGCAGTGCGCCCAATCAACACAGCCATCGGATGATGGCGCGACGTGCTTTTTCCTTCCCACAACAGCCAGCCGAACAAACGGGCCGGCAAAACGGTGATCATGCCCCATTGCGGGGAATTCGCCACTCCACGCAAATGGACCCTGAACATCATCCCATTGAAAGAAGAAAAAAAAAAAAAAAGTTAAGAGTGGATGCTAGGACCCTTGGAATTTTCTCGTGTACGACGCAGGTCGGCGGTCGCTGCTGCTGCATGCTTAAAATAGGATCACACACAACCTACCTACCCTTCTTCTTCTTCGGCATCAGCGAGCGTTTGCGCAACGAGTCATGTCGCGGTAGCTTCCGCACGCATACCGAAGCTGAGGCGTGGCTGAGCGCGGAAACCGGCGGCACTCAACAAAAAAGCAACGCGCATAGTGTGTCGTTGCCATGTTTCTCCGCGCTGTTGCAAAGGGTTTGCAGGCTCGGAACGACTCGGGAGCGAGAATGTCTAGATGCTGGGGATGCCGCGGCGCTAAGGCCGCTTCCGGTAAGTTTAGCCAGCCCTACCGCATGCACAGCCACGGCCGTCAGCTTTTTCCGCACCCTGCGGCCCTGTCGTGTCGCCCATAACCCGCCTTTTTTTTTCTCTGCCGGCCCAAGCGAGCCTCAACGCCTTCGGTCCCTGCCTCGTTCCGTGCAGACTACCTAATAAGGTGCTTACTTTTTTCAGATCTGCAGATGCCCTCGGCTTCCTGGCCCGGCCTGGGCCCATCTCGGTACGCCGGCCCCCTCGGCACCCATGAACGCACAGGCACCCGCTCCCGCTAGCCGACCACCAGGCCGCACCCTCCGGACGTAACTTGGCGGGCTGTGTACGAGTACTCTGCTGTACGGTGAGAGAGAGGGCTCGGGGAGTCGGCCTTCGGAGTTAGCGATGCTACTCTGCTGGTCACGGTCATGTGGAGAATGGAGATAGGGGTCTTTGTTGAAGCCGAGGATCAAACATTGCTTGGTAATGTACAGATACCCAAGTCCCTGTGACTAATCGACAAAGGCCTTTGAGTAAGGCGGAGGAGTCATAGGGTGAGTCCGGTAGTAAAGGCGCGTGAACAATACTGCGGTATACGAATACGTAGCCCGGAATAGCCAGGCAGCTGAAGCATGGTGCCTAGTTTTGCTAGTGCTAGACCCTTTAGACATTGTTTATTGACAGACGTGACAGAGACAGGTTGACGGTCACGCGACGTCGAGGCATATGACCAGTCGACAACGCATCCCTCACGCTCCAATCGGCCGACGCGACGGCCGTCTGCCGCGGCTCGACGAGTGGGCGGAGAAGCGTGGGGAGGTGAGGCGCAGTCGATGGAGATAGGGAGTAGGTCGGCACCGATTGAGCGGCTAAATTTGGCGGATTGACAGATCTCAAGCAGCACGTTTTCGCATACGACCATCGAACATCCATGTGCATTCGTGGATCGGCAGTGGCCGGGCGCGCGCAGGGTTGCGGCTGAGGAGGTCAGCGCACATGACGCTAGGGCACTCGCGGGCTAGGCGCTCCGTCAAAAGCGCAGATCTCTCGCCATTCTAGAAGGCCTCTGGTCGCCATGACGTATCCCAGCATTCCACCACTCCGGCCTTGTGCTGCTCTCTTTTGTTCCCCCAGGCCCGGCTCTGGCACCGCACGTTAAAGCACCCCGCGCATGCTACCGTGTCCTTAGTCTCCCCCTCTAGACTCTCCCTCGTCTCCCAAAGCTCGCGGCCCGCTTCCACGCCCTTCCACTGTGCGTCTCACTCGGATCACCTCACGCAGTACTGTTCATTTGCAAGCCCCGGCCCGATCTGAGTCAGGTGTCCCCTCTGCCTTTTGATATATTACCATTCGCCACCCGTCCCTGATCTCGGTCTCGGTCCCACTAGCTACGCATACATCATGCTAGCTTGCTACCCTCGACGTCAATACGCCGACCTTGACAACATACCCTCCCCTACGCCATCGCACCTCGACTTTTTCAACCACCTGGCCCACTCTACCTGCACTCCCTCTCCCAGCGAATTGCCCGACGACAAACAGCTTCGCAGTTACTTCCCTTCCTCTCCTGCTTACTCGAGCAACCCTTCCACTGCCCCCGACCACGCCGACGACCAGTATATGACGAGCACCTACGACTTTTCCACTCCGACTTTTCGGATGTACCAACCTGCGCCTGCTCCTCAATTGCCTGGCGACTGCTCCTACACGCCATTGATCATGGACCCTTCTTCGAATCCTCAGTCTTGGGACATGTTTGCAAACAACGGCCAGCGACAATTGACGGCCACCACCCCGCTGCAGTCATCCCTGCTCAGCAACAGGCGGCGCTCGCATCAGAAGTCGGCCTCGACCTCGACCGTCGGCTCGACCTCGACCTACCACCCCAGCAACACATCCTTCCAGTACTATCCGACGTCCGAGCAGACTCCGTCGACCCCTTCGATCTCCAAACCTGAGTCATCGTCATATTCAGGGTATAACGCGGAAGATAATTCCGGTGGCTTCTCGAATCATCTCCCCACACCCTCCCACACCCCAACCCAAGACACCTTCGCCAACGGCGCTTCCATGTCAACGAACGGTTACACCCACAACAATAACAAGTCCGCAAGCATGGCCGCACATCTGGCGATGAAACAGGCATTGATGGACCAGCATCAGTCCGGCACCGATGGTAGCGTACCAGACTTTGGCCACTCTTCGAGACAGTCCGTCTCCAGCTTTGGCGCCGACTCGCCGGCAACGCCACACAACGCACAAGAAGATTATGACTTCAAGATCCCTTCCAATGGTGAGAACACTACCGTCGAACACTGGCTCGCAGATTACTTACTGTTCGACGATGAGCCAGACATTATACGGCCTGTTCCCAAACTAGACAGAACCATGACGGACATCTATGTCGATGAGCTCTACAACCCCAATGCCACTGTAGTGCCGTCGCAGCCCAAGCCTTCGCAGCAACAGTCGAACAACAACGGTAACAGTAACAACACTCTCCTCTCTCCGTACCGCAACATCATCAACGACCGGCTGCAAGCGGCACACAACGCTCGCTCTCAGTCACCGTCGAGCACAGTGTCCCGCGGAGCATCGCCCTTTCGTCAAGGCTCTCCGCTGGCGCCCCCAAGCAACAGTTTCTCGTCATCGCAGGTCCGACTCAACTCTGCACAGCAGATGAGGGAGCAGCAAAAGACGGAATCGCAGGCGTACGCGCTGCAGCGTAACAAGCAGCCGGACCTTTCGGAGCCCAAGACGATATCGCCCAAGGACGCGTTGCTCGATTACCACGAGTCTGACGAGGACTCGAAGATGCCCCTGTTCCCGGACGGCGGAGCCAACGATTACGACAGCCAGTACCACAGTGGCGACGCAAGCACTTACGACGGATCTTCGGATGTCTCGTACGGCAGCACAGCCACAAGCCAGGGCTGGAGCAACCAGCAGGCGACGGGCTTCCCGTCAGTATCCGGGCCGTCGCCACCGCAGTCGACGTTCAACTTTGCGCCGCCGTCGGTGCCGGGAGCGATGAACCTGCAGACGTACAGCGCGCCGCAGTACCGGCCGGTGACGGAGCACACGCCCGAGTTTGTGCCCAAGCTGACGTCGATGGAGTCGTCGGCGAGCGAGGCCCTGGAGTCGTCGCAGACGAGCCAGAGCAGCGAGCGGACGCCCATGTCGAAGCCGTCGGCGGGCAGCGGAGCGGACACTGGGACGTACACGTGCACGTACCATGGGTGCACGCAGCGGTTCGAGACGCCGCAGAAGCTGCAGAAGCACAAGCGTGAGGGTCATCGGCCGGCGCACACGGCCGGCCTGCCGACGCCGGGGGTGGGTTCGGGCATGACGTCAGCGGCCCTTCTGGCACGTAACAGCCAGGCCGGCCCGCACAAGTGCGAGCGTATCAACCCTACCACTGGCAAGCCCTGCAACACCATCTTCTCGCGCCCTTACGACCTCACCCGCCACGAGGACACGATCCACAATGCCCGCAAGCAAAAGGTTCGCTGTGCCCTGTGCGTCGAGGAGAAGACGTTCTCGCGCAACGACGCCCTCACCCGCCACATGCGCGTCGTCCACCCGGACGTCGACTTCCCCGGCAAGCACCGCAGGCGCGGCGGCGCCTTTGACTAGTGCGTGGGGGAGCTTGTTGATGCGCATGACGTCCGTAGCGTCATCCTGCTCCTTCGCTTGCGCATCGCGTGCGTCATGATCTCCGCCGCGCATCACGCCCGCTCGGCGGCTCCCTTTCCCGCGCCGCCCATCCCTGCCCCCCGGGGCAACTCTCTGCACTTCTCTCGGATGATACTTGCATCTGCCTGTCTCATATCTCATTTCCTACCAGTCTCTTTTCTTTTGCTTCTCTTGTCTCTCTGGTTGCGTGTGCCCACACAAGCGACTGGCGTTGTCCTCTCAAGGCGGAAAAACATTTCTCGATTTTTTCCCTATGTCATCTCCGGCGTTATCTTGTTATTTATGCTTTCCGCTGCCCCGATCCTTGATGATCTCACCAATCGGCGTTGTTGTTTGATGAGCGAATTGCCGTTTCCGGGAAAAAGAGAGAAAGCGATGCGCGACAGCCAATCAAGCGATGTCATGTCGCCTTTTGTTGCTCTTTTTTGTCGCTTCTAACTGTCCTCTTGCTTTTTCGCTTTGTTGATTCCTTTTCCTTGCTTTTTTTGAGTTCATGACGAACGGTATGACGGAATGACGATAACACCACCTACCATGGGGTTTTACCTTTATCACTGTGTGTTTCTACTACATTATTAATTTAATCCCCTGGAGCGCGTCGTTACGCCGCCTGGTGGATGTATGTATGTATGTAACAAACTTCTCTTCGGAAAAAGAATGTAGCGAGCCCAGGTGGCCAGAGAGGCTCTTTGATAGGTCCAAAGCGATAGCTAGCTACGTAGATTGCAAGAATCGCACGAACATGGGTACATACCATCTTGTGTGCATGTGTATGTTGTTGTGTTGTGTGTCTGCATCCGTCTCGTCGTCTTTCTTCCTTCGTGCTCCTTTCGCTGGCTCCTTGGGCTGTCAGCTACGTAGTCGGTCGGCTCCTCACCGCGGTCCGGTACCATCATCAGCATCAGCATCATCATACCTAGCCGTCATCATCATCATCATCCGACGCGACGCGCGATCAACGATGTGATGGCCGGGAACAAGGACAAGGAGGTCCGCCGACGTCGACGTCGCCGGCCCCACAGCAGGTCTCCACGCGCTTGCGCCAGCTCCACGTCCACGCCCACCTTGCACCCGCCGACAATCACCACGCCGACCGCCAGGGATACGCTTCCATCCCGCTTGTCCGCGCGCGATCATTGCGCGATGGATGGAACGCGGGCACGGGGCACGGACACGGGCGGTGCGGGCGCTGGGTCGAAGTTTGGCTGGCACGAGCGCGGAGGGCGGACGTCCGGCACGTGTTTTGCGTGGAGCTGTTCTGTGCCGATCGCAATGATTGATGATGATGATGATGATGATGGTGATGGTGGGAGTGGGAGTGTTTGTGCGCGGTGTCTAGACGGGCCTGTGATGGTTGGTGCTGATGGTGATGGGCTTTGGACTGGTCGGGACGTGATGAAGCTCGGCGTCGACGAGTCGTTCTTGTCGTCGTTCTTCAACCTGTTCGCTGATCTGAATACGAAGTAAGAGCAGGTCCCTGCCTGACTACTACTCATACCTACACGGACACGCATGTCAAGTGGGAGAACCGCAACCGCTCCCGCTTCCGCGCCCGCTCCCGCAACAGCCGCGCTGCCACGGCTGCGGCCCCGTCTGGCCATCTTGCATCAAGAAAGGAACTCCGAGCAGCGCTGCTTACTGCTACCTGTTCTGATGATGTTTCTTTGGTGATGCTAACGACGCAGCACGCTGTTGGAGTCTGTCTCAGGCCAGGGCCATCATCGTCGTCCCTTTTCCGACAGTTTCCCGCTCGGGCTGTCGCCGCTGGCGCTCAGCGGCCCGTTGCTACTGTGGTTTGGGCTTTGGATTTGAGGTTTTGGGACTTCCCCTTAAGGAGCGCCATGAGAGGTGGAGTGGTGGTTTTAGTTTATTGAGATTTTAGTTTATTTGGGGATTTGTCCTGCTGCTAGGGTTGGTTGTTGACGGTGAGTACGTACACTTCGAGTGGGTATTTGTATATCAAATACTTCAACATCATGGTGAGAGTACCCCTAAGATACCAACACTAAACCATGGAAACTGATGGAATGTCGAATTCAGCCTGATTTGTGAAAAGTAGCTACCCGGGGAAGGCTTATATATAAAGATATTGTGGTCTGTGCTTGTGATAACCAAGGTACTACACTGCTTCCTGCAGTGTACCAGGCTATAGATGAAATCAATGAATCATGATCAATTACTCTTTCAACACAAACAAACAAAGACATTTCACCTCGATCTATCCCAGCTCGACCCCTACCATTTATAGCCATCCGTCCTGTCTCTCCTTCTCCCTCAATGACCTTCTCTAAGACTTACTTTGTAGTACCAACTAGCCTTTTGTAGTAAGAAGATAGTCGTAAGGACTTCCCCAAATGTTAAAAGATAAAAATATTAAAAACAAAGCGGAACTTCTGAAGCGAGCTATTAGAAGGATGAACAGATACATAAAGTGGATAAGATTTTGGGGGAATTGGACAGTTGCGCGTGGGTACCTCTCCAGCTAGTGTCACTGACGGCGTCAAGGGAATAAACAATGTAATAAAGCTGGGAATTTTTCGAGTAGTATTGAGTAAGGTGTCAGCACTGCTATTACAATGCTTATTGCCTTTCTAAACTATCCACTACAAATGTTCGCAAACAATAGAGTTCGGATTTACTTGTTCTAACACATATCCATTCCCAAATCTTTACAGGTCAAACTCAACGCCTTCGCAAATTGGGCCTACTCTCCATCCAGACTAAGTAAACTTTCTCTATATCATTGAACAGTTAGACTACTTAGAAGTGCTGACGGAAGTCCTGCTTAAGTGGGATTTCCGTAGTCATCTGACTTTCTTCCGTTTACTGATTGATGGGAACATCACTGGCAGTCTTTCACAGTAGTTAGTCTTCAATTAATCTAAGACTTTCGCCTCTACTGATTAAATGCTGATACCCATGACTACCCCCATCAACCATTACGGCAGTCCTAGAAACCAACAAATATACTCGAATGGAGTTCTTGGACACTAATTTTGCAATATAAAGGTCCTAGCCCTCCGACATACCTAGTGAAAGATATGCGGATGGTACGTTCTTACAGTCGAGGAATAGTTGAAGAGAGAAAGTTCAAGTTAACTATCCGAGTTTGCGACTTTTCCGGATTTGAATTTACCTGATAACTTGTGCTATTTGATATCCCTTACCTTGGGCAACGTCGCAGAGACAATGCTGAGATACACAGACGAAATGATAAAATGGAGCTTTGGCGAGCTTGAGACCTTGATTGTATAGCTTCCCCCAACGTGGAAATAAGCCTAAAACGGCCCTCTTCTGCTAATAGAATGCGTCTACTGTTGATGCTTTCTTGCGATCTAGAGCGTACACCCGCCGATAGTGAAGATTCATTTTCCATTTTTACACGTAACCGCCCATATCCACCCTTTACAAAGAAATTTCGCCCTTCCACGTGCCGTCTGTCAGACCCAGCGTCTCGACAAGGTGCTGCCACCTAGGACCACCCCGCTCCTTCTTCTGCACGTACCGCAGCAGCTTCTGCCGCCTGTGCACCAACAACCTCAAGTTGCGCTTATTGACCTTGTCCTTCTTGCCCCGGAGCTGGAGATAGTCGGCGAGCGCCTTGATCTTGACGGTCAGGATGCCAATCTGGACCTCGCTGCTGCCAGTGTCCGGGCCGGCGCGAGTAAGAGCCTCGGGGTTCAGCGGCGCGGTGCCGTCTGCCCCGACCACGCTGCCTTCGACGGGAACTGGCGGCGGGGCATGCTGCGTCGTCTGCGCCGTCGGCCGGGGAGGGAATATCAGGTCCGTCTTGTGCCGGCCAAACATATCAATGCACCGCTGAATGTTGGCGCGCGTCTTGTCCTTGGAGTTGGCGTTTGCCAGGCTGACAATGCGCTGGATGGCGGTTGCGGCATTGCTCTGCTCAAGCGCGATGGTCTCGGGAGACTTGGAGAAGGCTTCATTCTGAAGCCGCAGCTGCTCGCTAATCTCCCCCTGCTCAGCCGGCGTGGTCAACTTGTTCGAAATCGCCAACGACTCTTTGATTTCTTGCGGCGAGAGGTAGTGGTTGAGGAAACGCTCAGAGGTGGCATCTGGGCCTTCGGGGGTCTGAGAGGGGTCGGTGGTGGTGGTAGAGGAGATCTTGGCGTCGGTGACCTTGGGGGTTTGAGGCAGCTGAGTGTCGAAGCTTTGGACAAACGGCGTGGGAATGCCTCTGACGGGGTCACCGAGCAGATGGGCGCGCTCTTCCTGCAGAACGGCGCGGCGAGAGAGATTGGCAGCCTTGCGAGCGCGAGCCTGGGCCCGGAGGTACGGGTCGTGCAGCTTGCGGCGCGCGGCGAGGGACATGTTGGCTTGCTTGTTCTTGGCATTGTTTGCGGGCGTGGTGCTGAAGGCGCGGATGGCGGAAGCGGGCGAGCATTGCGGGGCTGCTGCGGCGTCAGTGAGGGCCGAGTTGGCAGTGGGCGAGGTACGCACCAGTGGGCGCCCGCAGGCGCACCGGCAGCGATATGCGAGGCGGCATGGCGGGCAATGGGGCGTCGCGTGCCTGCTTCGTCGGTGATAGACTTGATGGACTTTGCCCGGCCCCCCCGGCGCCGGCACAACGATCCGCCGGTCGGCGCGGAGCGGGAGTCCGCGTCGTCCGTGCTCCGCCAGGTCGCGACCCGGATTGCCTGAGTCTGGTGGTCTGTGAATTGCGATGAGCGTCGATGATCGGCGTGCGTCATTCGTGGTTCGTGTCAGTGAGCCCATTCTTGTTTCGACGTCCTCCGATGCCGTCGTCGCGGGGTTGCGGGCTGCGGATCGGGTGGGGTGTGTCCAATGCTGGGGCAGTGCATCACCCGCCTGGTTGGTGGTGGTGGGTATTGGGGAAGTGGTGATGGGCAGGGATAATGATGGGCGAATAAACGTGCGCCATGTCTGTGTGGGGTTGTGCGCGCGTTTGGCGGTGGTTAGTTAGTTGCTGGGTGTTATATCAGCGGCTGAAGGTGGGCGTCATGGTGGGAGTGAGGAGACTGGCGGTGTATGTCTTGTGTGTGTGTGGCGGTGGGCGAGTCGGCGAGCTGGTGACTTTGAGAATTGACTCGCAAGATGTGGTGGATGCTAGAGGCATTGGAAGGGAATTGTGAACTGCCTGATTCCTTGCACGTCTAACTGGAGACAGCTTCGTCAACTGAAAGACCGCTCTAAGAAAAGGAAAGCTTACCATAAGCAGAGGTAATATTGGGAAAGGCGAAACGCATTTTTGACAGCTGATTCACGACTACCATTATAAGCTCGAACGGCAGTTCGCTTAGTAAGAACTGGAGTGAAAACGTCGAGTGGTTTAGTGGCCATTCATGAAGGTAATTAGTTACACACTTCAGTAGTAACAACCCGGAGTTCGAAAGTTCGATCCACAGCTTTGGCTGGTAGCACTGGGAAAATATGTAGGATTCATTGGAAGACGCCAAGCTCCCAAGGGGTCGATTGCGTACACACACATCACAGGACGAGACACAGAAATTCAGAGAAGGAAACACAAATTGCTTGAATTGTTACGGAACGGATCTCAGGAGACAATGATGCGTTGTTGGTATGAAGCCGAAGCAACCATACAAGAATTAGAGAGACCGTCCGTGAAATAGAGAAAGCCATGAAGCAATCGTCATTGAAAAAACCAGTCGTGTCATAGCCCATTTGTGCAAGGACCGGAAGTCCCTCTATCAAAGGCTCTTTGAGAAGCATCCTCCGGTAGAAACCAAACCATGTGAAGGTCCGTCCATGCAGTCTAGTCGCCTAGGGCCGCAAAAGAACCGTTTATGCCACCACCAAAGTCCCCTTCACAGTGTACGCCGTCTGTATTCGGAATGTCGTAGGGCTGGGCAATGCCGAAAACTGAGAGAAGTTGCAATGCAAGTCGATAAGAAAGCAAGGTCGAAAGTCAAAAAGGTCGCAAAGTCAGACTCCGGACAAAACCAAACTACCACACCGCCAATGTAACCCACCACCCGGGCCGGAGTCGGAAAGGTTCCTCATAGGGTTATGCGTACGGGTGGTGGGTTCACTCTCCAAATCATTGAGAGCGATGCTGCTGAGAACTCGATAGCCGGGCATGAGTATGGCCGCGGTCGGCCCTGTACCAATTTCAGTCGGGATAGTCTACCTTGGGTTCCGGGCCATTAGCGTTGATCGAAAGCTTACCGAGGGCCTCTGGGCCACCTCTCCGACCCTTGCCGGAGGGGAGCCCTCTGAGGTGTTGTGATTCCGGGCTGTGTGCCTCTGAGTTGGAGTCGCACCAGTAGCAAGGGCTGTTGAGTCGTTAGCAGCGTCGAGACCATCAATGAATGCCCAAATCTCGGACAACTCACTCAGAGAGCCTGGGCCGAGTGTTTCGCGCAGGTCCTCGGCCGCGTTTTGACCATGAGTAGGGGCAGATAAAATAGGGCCAAAGGCAGTTCCCGGGTTAGCAGCTCTAAGAGTCGAACGGTCACCCTTGGTAGGTTGAGTGTTTTCTTCGTCTGAGACGAACTGCATGAACCTCATCGGCTCCCGATAGAGAAGGTGAGACACATCGATGGTTTGGTTGTTCTCTGTATTGGACAAGTAAGCTTTCCCGGTATCTTCATCAACGTAGAAGTCGGAAGGTCGGTTGTTGCTTTGAGCGTTGGAAAGGGTCAGTTGGATGTCTTCATTACCGAGCGTTTCATCGAAATCGTAGGGCATATTCTTGCCATAGATGGACACGTTTTCACCACTGGGGAGCATATCGCCATCTTCGGGTTCGTCGTTAGACGCCTGCATGACTTCGGAAGGTATTGGATTAGGTGCCTCAGCAAACTCCATGACATTTCCGTGAGAAGTGAGTGGGGTAAAGTTGGTCAAACAGACGTGTCCGTTAAGTTGAAGGTCGAATTCGTTAACCCACCAGTCCCGAGTGCACTTGGGAATCTGGTTGCCATGGGCATCTTTCATCCAAAACCATTCCTCCTGTCTTGCCGAATAAGGGAAAGATGCGGGCAAGTTTGGGCAAGGCGTAAGTGGAGGGGCATGAGGTTGGGAGGAGACAGGCGACATGGAGCGAGCAGGCCTCAGGGAGCGGGCAGGCGGTAGAGCGGAGACAAGCGGCAAACCATTATCATCGAAGAACGCGTCCATGTTTGAAGGACCTTCATTTTCGGCCATGTTCGAAGGTCCTTCGTAGTGGGAGGAGACAGACGGCCAACCATTATCATTGAGGAAGACATCCATGTCGGAAAAGCCCTCATGTTGGGCCATGTAGGAAAACCCCTCATGTTGAGCCATGTTTGAAGGACCTTCATGTTGGACCATATTCGAAGGACCTTCATGTTGAGACACATTCGAAGGACCTTCATGTTGAGCCATGTTCGAAGGTCCTTCATGTTGAGCCATGTTCAAAGGTCCTTCATATTGAGTGATGTTTGAAAGTCCTTCATATTGAGCGACGTTTGAAGGCTCTTCATGCTGGGAGGAGACAAGCGGCAAACTATCATCATCACCGAGGATTGCATCCACGTTGGAAGGACCTTCATGCTGCAAGCTGTAGTGCCCGAGGTGCTCATCTGAGTCGGAAAACAGGAAAGACTCTCTGAGCAAGGCATTTTCGTCGAAGTGTGCAATAAGGTTGCCTGCCGATTGGGATGTGCGAGCGCGTTCCTTACCCTTGGGGGACGAATGTGCATTCCAATCATTGTTAGAGCGTACACGCTCGTCAGCATCGAAGAGAAATCTCGACAGCTTTGGGCTAGCGTGGAGGTTCTGGTCCACAGCCTCAGGCTCGTTGAAAGTTGTGATCGTGTTGCGCCTAGTGTGGCGAGCTTTAAATCGTCCAAAGACAGCGCCCGTAGCTTTCTTGAAGAGGTTGTTCTGGCTAGCTTGAGTGTTTAGCGATGCGTTGGAGTGTTCTAGCTTCTGAGAATCTGAGGTGCTGTGTGTTGATTCAGTATCGACCTCGTCGACGTTCTTAGCCCTACCGAATCTGCGAGCTAGAGCTTCCTTGAGGTTCCTGCGAGGTGCTTGTGGCAAAGCAGTCAGGCTCTCGTCAGCTGAAGCAGAGATCGGTATGTTGTCAGTATTGGCCTGGATGCCTTGGGACAAGCCTGAGGTTGGACTGTTGTCAATGCCGACTCCGGCATTCGCATACGAGTGAGGTGATAGACCATTGGAAATGTTGGCATATGGGTCTTCCTGCAGTTCGGTGGTTGGTGTGTTAGCAACACTCATGTATGGGCTCGAGGGCCAGCTGTGGAGCGATCCGTCATCATTGTTGATAGGTATGGGGTTGCTGATCTGAAAGTTGCTGATCTGAGGGTTTCTGATCGGAATGGGGCCACTGATTCTGCTCTTGAGATCACTGCTTGAGGTTGAGCGACCCCAAGATGGAAAACTCGGGAGCTTGGGCATGGCAAAGCTCTTCATGTTACGAGACTTGTCATCAAGAGGCTTCGACTCCGGTCTCTGCAAGTTGACAGACGATAATCCTGGAATGGGAGGCAACGGCTTTTTGTTATTGTTGTTGCGACTGTGAAGCATGGGAGCGCTTTGAACGGCAGGGCTTGAATATGAGTAGCGCATCTGACGGCTCGGCGGTCGATGGGTCCCGCCGTCAAATGAGCCTTCTTCGAGGATAGTCTCCATGTCGTTGGAGTTGAGTGAAGGTGATGGTGTTCGCTTCGTTGTCTTATGGGACCTGGAAGCAGGGTGAGGAGAAAGGGCCAGTTCGTCTGGGCTGTCGGACGCGGCAAAATGTTGCGCAGCAACCGAGCGACGTGTGCCGAAGTGTTGGCGGCGCTGTCTCTTCTGTAGTCGCGAACTAGCTGAAATGGGAATATTACGTCAGTGAAGGTGACTTGGTGAATGTGAAATGCTTGGCGACTGTCTCTATTGCGTGTGAAGGATGAACACACGTCTTTCATGCTCACTGTTGTCATCGTCATCATCTCGAAAAACCGAGAACGAGTGCCCCGGGCCTCTTGCTCTCTTGCCGTAGGTTGCCATGACTCGGAAGACGACGCACGCGAATAGAAACGATTGACCACAAGTAAAGCGAAAGATGAAGAGACGAAGGTGAGAAATATGGAGAGGCTTTTGATGGAGGGGACGTTAGTATACGGCCATCTTGCAGTTTGGGAAGCTGCAATGGGCATGTCCACGAGTGCGATGGCTGTCATGCCTACGGGTGCTGCGACTGCTGCGACTGCTGCGACTGCTGCGACTGCTATGACGCTCATTACTTCTCCCCTGCCTTTTCCTTTCCATCTACATGTCTTATCCGAATTTCACAGCTCCCAATGGCTGCACGGGAGTAAGTAATTGCATTTACCCCCTTGATCGTTTTCGCGCGTAGTCGGAGAGGCACGAGAGGCATTGAGCCCCCAAACCCCGCCGTAACCCTACCACGCCCACCACCTAAGCCCTTCGCATGATGGCGCACGTCTGCATGCCTGGTCCGCTCGCAGCCAGACGACGATGGTAGTCAGTGCAGTAGAGCGGTCGTCGGATGTTAAGGCTTGGTGGAGCTCGGGGCATTACTTTCTGCGCGCGGTGATTGGCCTGGATCGTCGGACAGTCTTGCCTCTCGAGCCGCTCTGCCCTACCGTCAGGCCGTTCTCTGTCTGCGCTAAAATAATCCCGACGCCTTAATACCGGCGCCACCTTCCCTACTACTACATTTACACCTCCCACCCGCACGCCTCTTGCCTCCTCTTCCTTCTTTCTTTCTTCACTTCACGCCGCAACCATGTCTTTCTCCTCGCTCGTTTCCGACCTGACTTATCGCGACAACGACCGCGACGACCGCCGCTCGCAGGTCTCCCGCGCCCGCTCCTACGCCAGTACCGCCGCAACGAGCGTCAGTATTTCCGGCGACATCAAAAGCCAGCTCCATGGCGGCTACAGTCATCCCCTTGCGAGGGCCTGGCAGGCCGAGAGGCAATTGACCAAGGTGCGCTCGGCAGCGCTTCTGAAACCATGATCCGCCCCTCTAACTCGGCCGCTGCAGTCCATGCTTATCTACCCGCTTTTCGTCTCCGACCAGCCTGATGAGGAAGTCCTCATCCCCTCCCTCCCAAACCAACACCGCCGCGGTATCAACCGTCTCGTCCCTTTCCTCACGCCGCTGGTCCGCAAGGGTCTGCAGTCCGTTATACTATTCGGTGTACCGGTCGCGCCGGGCGTTAAGGATGCATTGGGCACTGCGGCGGACGACCCGGATGGCCCTGTCATCCAGTCGATTCGCCTGCTCAGGCGGGCGTTCCCCAGCCTGTTCATCGTCACCGACGTCTGTCTTTGCGAATACACTAGCCACGGCCACTGCGGCATCCTTCGCGACGACGGCTCCCTGAACAACGCCCTCTCCGTTGACCGCATCAGTGACGTCGCCTTGGCCTACGCCGATGCCGGCGCGCATTGCGTTGCTCCCTCGGATATGAACGACGGCCGCATCCGCGCCATCAAGCTGAAGCTGATCGAGGCTGGTATCGCCCACCAGGTCGTGCTGATGTCATACTCTGCCAAGTTTTCTGGTTGCTTGTACGGTCCTTTCCGCGACGCTGCGGGATCTGTCCCCAGCTTTGGCGATCGCAGATGCTACCAGCTCCCTCCTGGTGGTCGTGGTCTGGCTAGGCGCGCGATCGTCCGTGACATCAACGAGGGTGCGGATATTATCATGGTCAAGCCTGCATCGCAGTACCTGGACATCATCTCGGACGCCAAGGATCTTGGAAAGGACCTTCCCATTGCCGCATACCAGGTTTCTGGAGAGTTTGCGATGATCCACGCGGGCGCCAAGGCTGGCGTTTTCGACCTCAAGACCATGGCATTTGAGGCCACGCAAGGTATTTTGCGTGCCGGTGCGACGATTGTCGTCAGCTACTTCACGCCAGAGTTCCTCGACTGGCTCAGCACTTAAAAATATGCCTTTAAATACGTGCACTTTCTATACCTACTGAACCTACGGTTCTAGGGAAAAGACGAAGCACAAAGCTTTGAGACATAGAGCTGTGATATTTCGTCCGGGCAGCATTTCACCTCTGGCGTTGACGGAAAGGTTCATCGGTCTGCTTTTCAAGGATTCCCATCTGTGGCAGGTGTTTTTTATTCTCATTCGGTTCTTTTCTTCCTTGTGGATCTTTCACTCTACACAAAAAGGAGGTTACCTTCAGCTCGCGCTGCTTCTCGATACGCATATGCATATAGCCAATGATATCCACGTCGCACACGCTTACCTCGACCCCGCTTTCTAACTGCATCGGCCGAGCCTGCGCCGGGCCGCGCCGCATCGCGTCGCGCTGCTGCTGCATGCGCGATCCCGTCAACTCGACCACTGGAAGCGTGCCTATGCGTTATCGTGGACGGCATGCTTCTTCTGGCGCGCTCGAGTACACCATGCTCCTGGGTGCGTCTAGGTGGCTCTGCGCCCGCGGCTCGCAACTATATCCATATCTGAGCGCGCGACATGGAGCGCTAATGGGACTGCTCCGATATCTGCCTGTAGAGCCGGTCAGCCAGCCAACCCTATACATGTCCCTAACGGCAAAAGAAAGGGAAAAAGTCTTTGCCGACTGCATTCATCCCGCCCGGAGAGGGCTCCTCCGTCAGCCAACTAGGCATCCGCGGGCTCGCTCGCACTCAGCGGCAGCAAGTAGCATAACGCGGCATGTCTCGGCATCGACGGCTCGGCATCGACGGCATCGACGGCATCGACGGCACGGCGCGGCACGATACGGCGTGGAGACCCCGTGCCGTGGCCGTGGCGGCGGCGGACGGATGCAAACGTGGTTTGATGCAGAGATCCAAGCAGGGTAGCGAGCTATGTGGTGGGGCAGGGACGAGGGGGGAGAGATGGCTGCGGACGCTTGTCACCGCTCCCGCTATGACTGACTACGATCACCACCGCCGCCGATGCTCTGCTCAACCCGCACTGTATGGCCTACATACAGTTAAGAGTAATATATGTCACGCCGGCTCGTAGGGACCTGAGCAGGGGGCGTGTCATATACAGCCAATAAAAAACCATCTAATCAACCAATATCTTGCTCTCATTCGTTCAGTCGTGTGTTGTTCGTGAATCGAAGGCCGTCTAACTAGCTGAATAGATAGGCAAATAGGGATAACCTACCCCTATCCAGAGAATCTGTCGAAAGAAAGAACAACAAAGACAGGCAAGCGCGTGGCCAGCCAAGCCAGGAAAAGAAAGCAGAAACAGCAGCATTATCGTCGTCGTGCATGGATGCAGACAGATGCAGAAACCGAATGCAGCACCGCGCCCTCTTCTTTCACATACCCAACCCCCCACCGCACACACTCTACACTCTCGTTTTTATGCACGCTCTCTACTACAACGACGCGCTCTCCTTACCCTCAAGCTCGCAAAACGCCTTGAAAGTAACAAACTCGTCCCCCTCGGCCTCGAGGACGCACTCCGCCGTCGCACCCACGAAATACACGAAGCCCGCTTCCATCTTCTCCTTCTTGGGCCCGACGGCGATGCTGCCACTGCCGTGCGTGCACAGTATGATGCTCGGGCCCTGGATGCCATCGAAGGTGGCCTTGGCGCCGGGTGCGTTCAGCGCCGTCCGAACAACGCTGAACTCCTCGATCGGGGGGTCGTATAGCGTGGCGACGCTGGCGGAGCTGTACGCCTTGCTGTTGAGCGTCGCGTACGGGTAGTCCGTGGGGTGCATTTTCTGGTCCGAGATGGGCGCGTAGCTGTACGTCAGCATGCGCGTCAGCGTCGACACGTCCTTAAACTTGGGCGTGAAGCCGGCGCGCACGACGTTGTCGCTGGAGGCCATGCACTCGATGATGTCGCCCGAGAGGTAGGCGTGGATGTCGTCGGCTTTCAGGAACATGGCTTCGCCGACTGAGAGCTTCACGTAGTTCAGGAAGAAGAGCACGAAAAGTCCGATGTCCTTGGGGAATTGACCGTCAAGGCGCTGCACCAGATCCGCGAGTTCGCGTCCTTCGTTGCTTGGGCCGCCAGAGCCAGCGAAGTCGTCGCCTTCGCTTTCCGCGGCTTCGAGAAGCTCTGTTGCAGCGGACTCGATCTCTTCGGGCGAGGAAGTCATGAGGGCATTGAAGGCTTTGCGCAGCGCTTCTTTGTTGACCTTTTCGTCCTCTTCGGAAGATGACGTCTCTTTTCCCTTGACGGTGGTCTCGAAGTTGGTGGCCTCTTCCTCGCCGACGAGCTTGCGGAAAGCAGGGACAGTGGAGAGGAAATGTGAGATCTCGGCCAATGGGCGGAAGCCACAGAAACCGTCAAAGGGCGTTATGGCAATGGTCATTTCGGGTTTGTGGTTGTCATCTGGGGAAAGTCAGCCCTGGGGAAATCGGATGTGGGCCCTCCCTACAGAGGGTCTTGCATTCACTGAGCATACCGGGGTAGTTGTCGGGGTCTTTTTCGTGCAGCTCTTCGGCTAGCCGCTTGTTCGGATGGGCTTGTATGCTTAATGCCTTTCTTATTGAAAGCACCTTGAACAAGAACGGAAGCTTCTTCTCATAGCGCTCCGTGATTTCGGAGCCCATCAGCGCCTCGTTGTCCTGCACGAGGTCGAGGAGCGAGCGTTGAGTCTCGACGTCTTTGGACGGCAGAGAATGATGCGTGCCCATCCATAGCTCGGCGTAGGGCTTGTTTTCTTGGATGCTGAGGTCGTTGGAGGGCGTGGCAGCGGCGTACTTGGCGGCGGCCGACTCGTTGCCGACCTTACCTGGGCGCGGTCAGTGTGCTGCTGCGTTGCGAAAGAAAGTGGGGTGACGGACCCCAGTCATAGCTGTTCACGCCTAGGGAGGGTCAGTGAGAGGCGCAGACACGCAAAGGGCTGTGATATATACCGCATTGAAGCCTGATCAGAGGAACCTGCATTTTTTCCGTCGCGCGCAGAAAAATACAGAAGTGAGAGCGACGAACAAGAGAGATGCCGATCGAGCAGGCACATCAGACGTCACGCCAAGCTTTCCCGCTACGACTCGCTTGCTGCTGAGGCGCCGCGTTGTCTGAGTCGTGCACCGTCCCAGAGAGCAATGAGAGGACGAAGTCAGAGAGAGAAGGACTCAAGGGAGCAAAGAAGAGCCATACTGTGTCTTCCCTTGCATCGCCTAAGCTGGAGATCGGATCGACTCCCCAACTGGATCACGGTCCCTCAGCCTTATCACGAATCCAGCAAGCGCAAGGCAACAAACCTTCACAACACAACAACAACTGTTTTAGACTAGCCTCATCACCAAGAAGGTCGAACGTCTTTCATACTTCTGCTGATGCAGCATGCTTACAAAACGCGTCTCTGAAACTCCAGATCCGCACCCGTCAGCGGAACCCACCAATCCGTCGGTATTTTAGTTTGTCAGCACGTTGTCGGCTCATCCGCCTGCCGTCGTCCGTAAAGTCACGCGAGCCTCGGATTGCCAGCTCGCCGCCCTGGGTTCCTTTCGGACAGTCCACCAGCCGGAGTACGTATACGTCACCCAGCGTCACTCATAATGAGCGACACGGAGCGAGCAGCACCCGGGAAGCAAATGGATAGATGCAGTACGGAACGGAGCGGAGCGGAGGCAGCGAGTTAGACAGTGTATGTACTCGTAGAGTAGGTAGAGTAAAATCACAAGCCAACCCGTGGCGGCAGCTGCCGCCTTCTTCGGGGCCCGTGCACAGATTCCTAGAAACATGCAGCCTGGCAGCGGCGTAAGCTCCTCTCTTGCTTCGACAACTCTAGTACGAATTTAGTATTCGGCACGACTTGCCCTTCTCAAGCTCTTTGTGGATTATGCCAGCGATTGCATCGCCTTCGCCTTAGGTGCACTTTGTGTAGCAGGGTGCGGGGCCAGAAAGTCGCGCTTCCGGCACCGACAAGGACGGTCGACCCGGCAACGCCAACGTACCAACAACGTCAACGACATTCTCATGCCCTCAAGCGAGCAAGACGCTTCCCCGAACGCGACGCGCAGCCAACCCACACCCACGGGCACCCGACACCAGAGCGACACAATGGCAAGAGCAAGGGCGCATCGAGCTGAGCCGGACCCTGTGCATATCCACGTCGACGAGGAAGACGACCAGTCGCAGCACATGGATGAGAGTCGAGACCCGCTAGAAGAGAGCGGCCGCACCGTCGAGGACAGCGATGATGAGGAAATAGTGGACGAGGCCGTCTTGGACGACATGGAGCGCTTCGAGGAAAGCTTCAAGGGCATCAGCAAAAAATATCGCCTCATCAATCGCATCGGCGAAGGCACCTTCTCCACCGTTTACAAGGCCGAGGATCTGCTCTACGACCAATACGACAACAGCTGGGACCTTGATGGCCAGGACCACTCGTACTCGTGGAATTCTCACCGTAGTCGGAAGCGCACACCTCGCTATGTCGCCATCAAGAAAATCTACGTGACTAGCAGTCCGCTCCGCATCCTCAACGAGCTCGAGCTCTTGCACGACCTCCGCGACTCGGATTCTGTTTGCCCTCTCATCACAGCCTTTCGCCACCACGATCAGGTTGTCGCCATATTGCCGTACTACCAGCATCTCGACTTTCGAGAGTACTTCCGCGACATGACCGTCTCGGACATGCGCCTGTATTTCCGCAGCTTGTTCACGGCTCTCAAGTCCGTGCATGAGCACAACATCTTACATCGTGACATCAAGCCCACAAACTTCTTGTATGCACCGCACCTGGCACGCGGCGTGCTTGTCGACTTTGGCCTTGCGGAGCGCCAGGGCACCGATTGGCACGTCTGCACCTGTCAGCTGCGTCCGAACGAACGACAGCATAAGATAGACCACAGTGCCTATGCCAGCACCATCGCCTCGAATCCCAACCATGTCCCTACCTTCCCCAAGACGGATACTCGCCCCAGCAGACGTGCGAATCGCGCTGGTACCCGCGGTTTCCGTGCACCGGAAGTCCTTCTCAAGTGTTCGGCACAGACTACGTCAATCGATATATGGAGCACTGGTGTTATCCTCTTGACGTTGTTGTCGCGACGCTTCCCGTTCTTCCACAGCGCAGACGACATTGATGCACTACTCGAGCTGACCAACATATTCGGACGGGCTCGCATGCGCGAAACGGCACTGCTGCACGGTCAAGTCTTCGAGACCAACATTCCCAGCTACAGTGAAAATGGACATGGATTTGAGAAGATTATTCTCTGGTGCACGAACCGGTCCGGCAAAGATGAGCAAGGTCGACGCCTCAACAACTTGTCGAGTGACGAAAGGGAAGCAGTGGAATTCATGGAGAGGTGTCTCGAATGCGACCCGACCAAGAGAATCACGGCCGAGGAGGCATTGTGCCATCCGTTTATTTTGAAGAGCGAAGAACAATTGTACGACGATGACGATGCTGTGGACATGGTGAACTCGCCATGAGTGGGGACGGCACCACCGCACCAGCCCTGGACCACCATCCACAAACAAAAAAAGAAAGCCAGCCCCAGTCCCAAGGTCCAGCCTTCCAGCCAACGGGCGGGAACAAGCGGCAATGACGCCACCGCGCCACAGCCAAACAACAAAAACCCACAATCAGCCAATCTCGCACCCAACCGACCACTCACAACCCGCCTTGTAATATTTTCGATAGCATGGCCTTTTTTTTTTTCGTAATCGCAGTCTCCGATTAACGAAGCCCACGGAGATATCGCCCCCCGTTTTAGATTGATCTATGATGATAGCAACGCACACGCATGTACTACCTACCGGGCGCGCTCAGTCATACAGATCTCACCACCACGGCGACAACCACGACCAGAAACCGGGCATGCTAGGTGAGCAAGCGGCGACGCGGGGCGTTCGCGAAACTTTTGCCGCTCCAAAACCCTTGTCCGTCTCGCGCAATTCCGCGCGCGCGCGCAACGCGCATCGCGCAACAACGCGCATATCTTGGGCGCGCCGCCAATGAGTAGGGGACGCCTTGCCCCCGAGTTAGTCCCGCGCCATGGGGGAAAAAATAACGCCGTCGTGTTCGAGGGGTTGCGGGATACCCCTACCGACTTGGGGAAAAAGAAGGGGGAAGGAAGAGTGAAAGGGGAAAAAAATCAGTGACGAGGGGGTGGCTTTTTTTTTTAAAAAAAACCTTTTCTTTTCCTTTTCTTTCTTGAGGTGGCTGGCGTTGGCGTTTGGCGTGGTCTTTGATTGTTTCGATAAGACTGCATTGCACGCACGCATGTAGGTACCTAGGTGGTCAGGTGGTGGTCTTTTCTTGCTTGCTTGTTTTGCGTTGCGTTGCTTTGCATCCGATAATAATGTCTCTGGGCGTGCGTGCTCCATCCAGCAACGCAGTCACGCAAAACGCCCTTATCTGTGCTACTTTCTAGCCTCTCTTCTTTTTTCCTCTCTTTGCCTGCCTTTCCCAAGTACTACTCGTCGTGCTAGTGGTAGTATAGGTGGTAGTAGCAGTAGCAGCTAAAAACGACAGGGTGAGAAGGGTTATGTAAAAAACAAAACAAAACAAAATACAAAAGCCAGGCCAAGCCAAGCCAAGCCAACAAAGACCGAGCCCAAGTACCTGTGTCCGCGCGTGCGTGTCTGAGTGTCTGAGTGTCTGAGTGTCCGAGTGTCTAATGGTGGGCGGGTGGCTCCAAGAAAGCAAGAAAGAAAGTGAGAAAGAGGAAAAGTGCCCTACCCTACCCTACCCTAAGCAAAAAGCATAGGCAAAAAGCTTAAGCAAAAGCGAAAAGGCGCAAGCAAAAACAGCCTCCCAAAGCCAGACAGACGGACAGACGGATAGACAGACAAGCCAAAACAAGACAAGACAGGGCAAGCAGAAGGTCAGACCTCTCACCTGGTGCCCTGTCCCATCCCATCCGTCCGTCCCCGTGCCCGTCCCGTCCGTCCACGTCCCGTCCCGTCCCGTCCTAAACCCATGATATCATCCATCCGTCCGATTCCCTTGATCGCCTAGTATGCCCCGTGCGTGTGTGTGTGTGTGTGTACGTATGTTTCCCCCTGAAATCTTGAGCCAGAAACACAACAACACAATAAAAAAA
>NW_022983539.1:499246-538444 GCF_010093885.1 Aplosporella prunicola CBS 121167
AAAAAAAAAAAAAAAAACAAGAGAAAAAAACGCCTTTGAAGATGCAAAAAACATGTGGCTCGCTTGGTTGCAACAGAAAAAAAGCCAAGCCAAGCCAAGACAAGCCGCCCTGCTACTGTAGAGTACTACCGTCCTGTCCCTTTCACTCCGTTTGGCTCCCTTTGCGGGGCGGGAGTGCCCTCTGTGGGGGGTATCGATCGCTCTCTCTCTCTCTTTGGTCTCTTCTCTTTCTCTTTTTCTTTCTATTGCTGTGGAGCGAGCTGTATGCTGTGAGATGTGAGTTCTACTGCTGCTGCTGCTGCTGCCGCCGCTGCCGTCGAAGCCAAAAAAAAGCCGCCGCCCATTTTAGTTGTGGTCCTCTTTTCCCCGTGAACGCCGATGTGATGATGATAGTTGAGATGATGACTGATGATGATGATGACGATGACGACGATGGTGGTAGTGTGTGAGAGTGTATGAGAGTGTGGTGCGCGTCATGTAGAAGAAGTCGAAGTCCAAGAAAAAGAAACAAAAGAAGTCGAGAAATTCAAAACTCTCTTGTGAGCCGGCAGTGGGTGTTTGGTCTACACTGTGACCTGTGTAGAATCACTCGCTCTGCGCAGGCTCATATGAGCGCAGCCGCCAATCATCATGACTTCTTGGCCTGCGACGAGTGAGGCGGATGCGGGCCAGGCGAGCGCGGCCCGTCGTCCAGGAGCCAGCCCTGCAGGCGCGCAAACCACGCCACGGCGTGCGCGTCAAACGAGTCGATGAACTGCTCGTCGAGCGGGCGCGCCTTGGCGCCGGCGTAGATGTGGTAGTCGTCCTTGATGGCGCGCATGGGCTCGCCCAGGACCTTCTTGAAGCACGCGACGACGCATCCGGTACGGTGCTGTGGGGGCGGACAGTTGTGTTAGCTGCTGCTTGCTGTCGTTGTTGTGGTGGCACACGTGGGCGAATGGGGGAAGGGCGGAATTATGTACGTCGTCCTGTACGTACCTTGCCCTTGTTGCAGTGGATCAGCAGCGGGTAGTTGCTTCGGTCGAGGACGACCTTTAGCGCGTCGACCATGACTTCGGGCGTGATTTTGACCGTCTCTTTGTTCGCGGGGACGTGGACGCGATGGTGCTTGATTCCGTTGTCCTGCATAAACTTTGCATAATTCTCCGAGCAGTCGTCTTTGACCAGGGTGCTGGAGAAGGAGCGAATCAGCGACCGAACGTTTCGGCACGCGCGAGCAAGTCGCACAGCCGCATGCACGCGTACTTGCATGCATGCATGCATGCTTGCTGCAGGCAACAACGAAAAAAAATGCAGGGAGATTCAAGGGCCCTTACAGAATGCTCTTCAGCTTCAGGGTCTTTAGGAATTCGAAGTTCTCTTCCTTGGGGTAGCTGCAGCGGTAGATTTCGCCGGGCGAAACGGCAGCGTAGTTGTCCGGGGGCGTGAAGGGCGACAGACGCGCGGGGCAGCGATCCGAGTAGCTGGAACGGCGCGAGGAATCGCTCGACGTCGACAGACTGCTGGACTGGCAGCTAGAGGCTACTGAAGCCGTCAGAGAGAACGACGACGACACCACCCAAAGCACGGAAGATCGTTACCTGCTCCATCGCCCGCATCGATCATTTCTACATGCTCCGGCGCATACCCCACATCCGGCTGGGGGGGCATGTCCGGGGCCCTGCCGTAGGGAAAGCCCCAGCCCCGCAGTATCGTAACCATGTCGGTGAAGTCGATGAGGGAATCGACGCGTCTCGGATGTTCGGGGGTTGAGATGGGAGAGGTGAACATAGTAACTCTCGGCGGGCTTCTGGGGACGGGGTGGGATTATAAACGCGGCTCTCGCTCGGGCAAGCCACGTAAGATGCCAGGCTGGTTTGGTTGGTTGGACAGAAGAGCAACGGGCGCGCGCACGCGGGGAAGGTCGAAAAAGGTGTTTGGCGGACGACGAAGCAGGACTTGGCGGCGGCGCGCGGAGGTGGACGGGCGGCTCAGAGCAGGATGGAGCGGGAAACGTCAGAGAGACGGCTCGAATGGGTTTCGGATCTTCGTTGCGGAGAAGAGCCGGTGGGGAGGGCGGCCAACGCACTACCTTTGACCAAGGCAGTCAATCACCGCAGCGGCTCTGCTGGAAGGTGGATATGTCCATGGTGGGCGGCGGTAGGGTGAAGGGGAGGGGTGGTGGCGTGTGTGGGTGTGTGCGGGTAGATGTGGGAACGGGCGACGGGCGGGACGAGTCGCAGTGGTGAGAGATCAAAGAACCGGCGGGAATTAGATGACCAGGAGGCGGCCGTGGGAGGCCGGAGACTGGGCACAACCAAGTATTGGCTCGCTTCCACACTACGAGTGGGAATTTCCAAAAAGATGCACGACACAGTCTTTCTCGGTCGGGGCGCAGGTCAGCCCGGCCCTCTCCGCACGCCGAGCGACCTCTCTCCCCGCTGTAATACACTACACTAACCTACCAACCAACCAACAAACATTCAAACAACAACAACAATCATGGCTGCTGCTGCTGGCACTGGCGGCACCGGCCATTCCCGTCGCTCGCATCCCAACCTGCACCAGCTCAACCTGTCCATCGCCCCGCTGAGCTCGGCCTACTACGACCCCGCCTCCGACCACCACCCGCGCACCTCGTACCTCGTCCCCAAAACCGCCCCCACCACTCCAGGAATCCTCTCGCGCAGCCCCTCGCAGCATCGCAACCGCCATGGTCGCTTGCACGCCCACTACGACGACAACAACGACATCGACAACCCCACCGCCGACGACAGCTACTTCCCCCGCAACGCCCTCCCCAAAAAGGCCAAAAGCGATGCCGCCCTGCCTGGCCCCGCCGCCCTCGCCTCCGGCCCCCGCCATCACACGCGCAAGGGCAGCGTCCGCCGCAGCGCCGCCGCACCACCACCAGCATCGCACCGCCACGCGGCGCCCACCGCCACAGCCGACGACTGGCTGTACCGGGCGGGGCTAGCCATCGCGTGCGAGACGCGCGAGCTCAAGGGCCAGTCGTGGCTCAGCCGCCGCGACAGCAGCACCTCGCTGGTGCGGGCCTCGTCGCTGTCGTCCGACGAGGACGAGGTGCCCGAAGACGCGGCCGCGGCGCGCCGCCGCCTGCGCAGGCTGGAGCTCAGTCTCAGCCGCAGTGGCAGCGCGCGCCCTTCGCGTCGCGGCAGCGGCGTCCGCGGCAGCAGGCCGGATCTGCTGGGGATGAGCGGGGGGGTGGGGACACGGACGCCGTCGGCGCTCGTCGTCGAGGAGGGCGAGGGGTATTTTGGCGGCGAGGCGGCGGCTGCGGCCGTGGTGGGCATGGAGCCGGACTTTGTGGAGCCCGGTGACGACGACCTGGACGACGGCGCGGCCATTGACGGCGGCGCCGACGCCGAGGCGGAAATTGCGCGCCTGGCGCGCGAGCGCGGCTTCGGGCTCGGCGGGCTGGTCGACCGCCTCATTGGGTGGACGCTGTTCAGCGTGGCCGAGGACGGCGAGGAAGACGACGACGACGACAGCGCGAGCGAGAGCGACGAGCGTAGCGAGCGTAGCGAGCATGCCGCCGATATCTCCGCTCCACAAGCGGCAGCGGAAGGTTCCGCCCAAAAAGAAGCAGCAGAGGCAGGGCTGCCCGCGGCGCGCAAAGAACATCGTCGGCTCGACGCCAGCAGGGTGCGTGCGGAAGCGGAGATGGCGAAGCCCGGGCAGGCGGCGCCCGAGGACGGCGGCGGCGGGTGGGGCGACGCGGCGTGGTTGCTGAGCGTGGCGGCGAGGGTGCTGCTGTGATGTGATTGCAGGCAGCGTGGCTGCTCTACTTACGACGTTTATGAGAGTGTTATTTTCGGGTTTAGCGTGTGGATTTGGGTTGTTTGTTTGTTTGTTTGTTTGTTTGTTTGTTTTTGGGAGGGCGGTAATGGGTGTGGGTATGGGTATGCTGGGTATGCACATACTACATATGTCCGGATGGACGGACGGACGGACGGACGGACATGGATGGCATGAAGGACTAATACACGCATGGATGGATGACGCTCCTACCTATCCTTCTATCTTTTCTAATCTACTCGACAGTATCCTACACCCCGCCACGCCAGCCAGCACATGCATCCGTAATTCGTACATGTATGCCTTTTCCAGGACCGTACGGCAGCACGTCCCGCCCGTCATTCTACTCAACCTATCTAGGTACGACTGACCCTAAAGAGTCTTAGCAGCACCGCTTTCGTCAATGCCGTCGCCGTCGCCGTCGCCGTCCATGCACCACATGACCACGTCGCCCTGCCTCCGCCAGTCATCATGCCAATGCGAATTAAAGCCGCGCCAGCGCAGCGCATACGGCGACCCCGCCAGAAACGCGGCCATGGTGTCCTCGAGCTGCGCAAAGAAGACGAGGCACTGGGGCCAAGGCCTGCGCTCCGCCTCAGCACCTCGCTCCTGCGCCCTCTTACCGTCGCCGTCGACCCCGTCCCCCCCAAGTCTCGGCACATCGCCCATGTGCGCTGCGAGCCACGCCTCCGGCCCCGCGTAGAAGACGTCTGCCTCGTCGACGTACGCGGCGCGCTGCTCCAGCGGCACGTCGATGGGTGGCTCGCACGTCAGCGCCCAGGCGCGCAGGCCCGGCCACACGAGGTGCGAGCGCCACGGCGTGCTGTGGCAGGGCATGAGGAAGGCGACGGACGTGGTGACGGGCACGGCCTCGGATCCCCCAGCGGCGGCGGCCATGCGCGCTTCGTGCCTGGTGCGCAGCGCGTGCATGACGTCGATGACGCCGCGCTGGTGCACCTGCGAGACGTAGGCTGCGAGGACGAGGTTGAAGACGAGGAGCCCGCCTAGTAGGGCCTTCTTGCGCGCTGTTAGCGGCTGGAAGAAGGTAAGGAGCGGTTTGGCGGCGAGGGCGTGCAGGGCGGGGAGGAGGGGGTAGATGAAGCGGACTTCTTTGTGGGAGATGAGGGAGAGGACGGCAACCATGACGGCGCAGGTGGCGGCTAGGGTGGGGAGGATGATGTTGTTTTTCTGGGTGGTGGTGAAGGCCTGCCATGCGCCGACGATAGTAAAAGGCAGGGCGGTGGTCAGCAGCAGCGGCAGGCCCTCGGTCAGGTAGTAGTCGGGCCTGTTGCGGCCGTAGAAGACGGCCAGGGCCTTTGTGATGTTGAAGTAGACGAAGCGCAACGGGGGGAAGGTCCAGGCGCGGTAGTAGAGGCGGTCGGCGAAGGCGGAGCCGGCCAGGACGCCACAACTAATGGATACCTAGTCAGTGGTCATGGGCCCTATAAGGTTGCACACCCTGACACTCACCCGCAGAGCACGGTCCACTGGACTAATGCGCGCCGCTCGCAAGCGCCCGCACGCCAGACGCTCGACACGCCCACGCACATCCAGATGAGGACGTTCGTCGGCCGCAGAACCACGGCCAGGGCCGCCGCGACCAGCGACCACCGACGCCCGAGGCTTGACGCCCGTCAGCTCTCTCTTGTGTGTGGGTGCCCAAACAGGCAACTTACCTTCCACATGGTGTGACGCCCGGCCACGGCCACCAGACCAGCGCGCACGCCGTGAGCATCGTCTCGACGCAGTTTGACAGCGTGCGCGTCGAGCAGAACCACTGCCACGGGCTGCAGACGCTCAGGGCTAACTGGGTGCCATCGTTAGCTTTGCTTTTGCCGCGGGCCCCCTCCGTGTCACCTACGCTCGCCCATGCCGCGCTGCTTCCGCGCCCATACGCCCGCTCCGCAAGCCGCCAGGTAGAGTGATCAATTGCCGCAGCGAACACGGCCTGCGTGATTTTCGGCGCTGCAATCAACACGTCGGGTGAGAGGCTGCAAATACCCGAGATTGCGCGGTAGAGGGCGGCGAAGAGGGCTGGGTGCAGCGACGACCGCAGCTGCTCCCTCCACTCCTGCATTCGCCGTCGTTGTGAGAAAACCTATAGAAAACAATTTCATCCGAGAGACTCGGTGCACGCACCCATGTGATCCAGGCACCGCTGCCCTGCCCAAAGGCCATCTGCCATGCTGGCTCCAGTGCTTGGTAGTACTCGTCCGGCTGGAAAAAGGTCCTGTTCGTCAGCGCGTTGACGATGCGCAGCGCCAGCAGCAGGCCGAAGACGTGCTGCATGTCAGCGCGAGAAGCCATCGTGGGGCGGCGAAAGGTGCAGAAGAGGGTTTAGGTAGGGAGTCGTTCTCGACATCGACGATGTCAGCACCTGCAAACGAACACATGCAGGCTGGCACGGGCGCGCGCGAGGGCCCAACCGCACATTCATCAATTCACACACACACACAACACACATGCACACCATACACATATAATATGCATATGCACTCGTTACAAGTCGCCTCGGCACTGCCCCCCATCGTCCAGTTCCATTTTCGGCATGGGCGTGAAGACTATGTAAGAGAGATATTGTAGAGAGAGAGAGAAGAGAGAGTATCGAGAAAGCAGGAAAAAAATGACAGCTCGCACGTTTCGCGGGCCGTCCGTGCATGTCGTCGATATAGCGACCCCGCCTAATCAACGGATCCTCCAGCTCCACCGGCGGGCAGGCAGTTGGGGGCGCGGCGATCATGCCGGGTGGGTCGAGGTGGCAGCCAGCCAGTGCAAAATCCGGGGAAAGCAGGAGGGCCAGGGCGGGTGGTGGGTGTGTGAAATGGGCAAAAGTTGAGGGCATGCCGAGGCGAGAGATGACGCGATGGGCAACGCAGCCGGCGGACGAGCGAATCGCATTCCCCCCTGCGGCTAGGGCGTGTTCGCCGTCATGTTGCGCGGGCCGTGCAGGGCGTGCGAGCGAAAGAGAGGTGTGTGATGTGTGTCCCAACAGCTGCCCGCGGCTCTGCTGCCATATCGATGCTTCTCAGGTGGTGCCGCTACTAAAGCCCGCGATTGGCATCGTCATCTGGCGCGAGCGTCTCCACTGGAGCTTGCCGAAAACCACCGATCGCTCAATCACCACGCCGTCGCTTTCCCTTCTCTCTTTCCTCTGGGAAGCCTCCGCCGAGCGTTGGCTCGAAAATCGAACGCGCCCAGAGACACCACACCACCCACACTAGCCCCGTCGCCCACCACACATCGACCCTCCCCCTCTCCCTCCCCTCGCTCCGCTCCCCTCCCCACCCAGCTCGCTCTCCCCTAGCCTGCTGCTGCCACTGCTTCGCTGGTGGCTCCGCCCGCTCGCTCGAGTGCAGAATGATACGCCCGCCTCAAGCGCTCCAACATCTCTTCTAATTCCCAACCCCCGCCACCCTTCGAGAGGACAGATGACGCCAGCTGGAGGTTAATCCCCCTGCGCGAACGACGTCGAAGCGACCCGAGTCGGACGCGGCCAGAGGCAGAACAATGGCTGCACCAGACCGAGGCACCGATGCCGCAGTCGGCGCCCGAGACGACGCTCCGCCGTCGCCTCCAAAATTCCACCACCACCAACACTACTACAACCACCACCCCACCCGCAATCACAGTAACAACAACCACCACCGCCAACACTCACACCACCACGACCAAGCCCACCATGTCGCCGTCGCCGACCATGGCCGCGAGTCGAGGTCGTCGCCACCCGCCGCCTACGATTCGGACCACACGCCGCGATCAGGACCACAACCTGCTGAGGACACGCAGCCAGCGTGGCAGTCCCTCCCGGCCACGCACCACACCTCAGACCTCCCTTATCACTCACCGCGCCCGCTGAGATACCACACCGCATACCTTCCGACATCGCACTCGGCCTCGGCTGACCCGTCTCCCTCGCAAACACACTCGTCTTCGTCTTCCCTCAACAACATGGCGGGGCATCGTGAGTCAAGCGACGCACCCGATCCGCAGCGCGTACAGCAACGGACCCCCGAGCGGCCCGCTTTCCGTCGAGATCAGCTCTCTAGCGCCTCAACAGCCAGCAACTGCACGGTCAGAGCGCCTCCTGTTTCGGACCTTGCCTTACCCACTGCGGCAAGGTCGAACCAGAGGCCGCATGGAGACTCTTATCCACGATACCCAAACCAATCCTACTCGGTGCTGCAATCACAAGAGGAGTTTATGCGCTACCCCAACCCGCCGCTACAGGCGCATCAGATCCATCCGCCTGGCCCGCACCTCCTGAGGACGCGGAGCTCCCACCCCTCGCAATACTCGTCCTTTTCCTCCGTGTCGACCGGCTTGCATCCCGCACAATACATTCCCATCGAGGGCATCAAGACTCACGACCATGGCATCCGGACGGCGGGCAATTCGCCCGCCACCAGCCCTGGCTTGTTTGACATGGGACAACCCATAAGACCCGTCCTTGGGCCGTCGGAGGAACATGGCTACTACTCGAGTCCTTACCTGCACTTTACCCAGAGGCAGGTACCGAAAGAAACCCATGTCGCGGATGTCGATGTCGATCCGATCTCGGGCCGCAAGATCATCAACCAATATGAGATCATCGACGAACTCGGTCGGGGGGTGCACGGAAAGGTGAAACTTGGCCGCAGCTTGGAGACTGGACAATTCGTGGCTATCAAGATAGTGGATCGATACTCGAAGAGAAGGCGTCTGGGCAAGAACACCAGTCACGAGGACAAGATCAGGAAGGAGATTGCCATTCTGAAGAAGGCTCGTCACCCGAACATTGTTGGTTTGCTCGAGGTCATCGACGATCCGTCCCGGAAGAAGGTTTACATTGTCTTGGAGCATGTCGAGTTGGGCGAAGTTCGATGGAGAACCGAAGGATCGAGGGAGATTATCCAAATCGAGCATCGCCGATACGAACGTGAAGCCAGGGGTATTTTCGATAATGAGTCCGCCGCGCTTGAGGATCAAAGGATACTATTGGAGGCGCAAAGGAAACGGGAAAGGCAGGAGAAGAGGAGGCTGAGGCGGCTTCACGCCAAGCGTGAACACGAAGCCGGCGCCGAATCATGGAGCTTTGAGCATGGCGGAGATACAGAGGAGGAAGACAGCGAGGGCGAGGAAATCTCTCGGACCTCGACGGCAACGAATGAAGATCCAATGGGTCTTGGCAAGAAGAGGAGCAGAGCGGCGTCGAGCAGAGCGGCATCGCCAACGGACATGGACGCAGAAACGACGCCACACGCCCCGTTGAACGAGCGGGTGGAGGAATTGCGCGAATCAATGCCCTCGAGCAGCTCCTTGCCGTCCATGGGTTGCGAGCATACGCAAGAAGAGCCTCGGTCTCAGTCTGTCACGGGCCTGGAAGGAACCATGTACGGCGCATACGTATCCATGCCGTTCCGAGGCAGGAACCCGAGCATCGCAGGAAGCTCGTCTTCGAACAATCTCGACCAATTGGAAGATCTCGACGTGCCTGAACATTTCCGCTACGTCCCGCTCATGACTTTGAGCGCCACCCGGAACGCCTTTCGCGACACCGTCTTGGGGTTGGAGTATCTTCACTACCAAGGAGTTGTCCACAGAGACATTAAGCCGGCCAACCTGTTGCAGTCCAGAGACAACCGCATCAAGATTTCGGATTTTGGCGTTTCTTATCTGGGACGCCGCACGGCCGCAGCAATCGGCGACGATCAATCCGAGTCCGACGCACAGGATGTGGACGAAGCAATCGAGCTAGCCAAGACGGTTGGTACGCCAGCGTTTTACGCTCCGGAACTTTGCCAAACCGATGCGGACGCGGATGCTCTCCCGGTCACCGGGCAGATCGATGTCTGGGCTTTGGGTGTGACGTTGTACTGCCTTGTATTTGGCCGTGTTCCGTTTCACGATTTGAACACCTTTGTTGTGATGCGGCTTATCGCAGAGGATGAGGTGTACATTCCGCGATTCCGCCTTAGGGCTGTCGATGACCGCTCTGGATCCCGCCCGGGTTCGCACAGTCGCTTCTTTAACCCAATGACCAGCAACAAGCGTGGTCCCCACGATCTGGTTTATGAGGAAATCGACGATGATCTGTACGACCTGTTGAAGCGGCTTTTTATCAAGGACCCTCGCAGGCGTATCACACTGCGCGAAGTCAAACACCACCCTTGGGTCCTCCGCGATATCGCCGACCCGATCGCTTGGCTCGAGGAAACCGATCCTTCCCGGGAGACACAAGGCAAAAAGATCGAAGTATCACCAAACGATGTTGAGAACGCCGTCGTCCAACTCAACTTGCTGGAAAGGGTCAAGTCTGGTATGAGAAAGCTCGGAGGCGCTCTCGGAATTGGCTCTGGATCCAAATCGTCAAAATCTTCCCGCGAGCGCCCAAAGGGGGAAGGCGGAGTGTCATCGGCCGCATCGTCAAGCAGCACAATTAGTCAAGACGCACGAAGGTCAAGTCTCCGACCCGATGACACGATTTTCGCCGCTTTGAGGGCGTCTAGGGAGAGCGACCATCCATTGTCTCAGAGCGTTACGGTCAGCCCTGATGTGAGAGAGCGGGCTGAATTTTTTATCGGCCCCACCTCAAGGCCTGACTCCCCGGACGATGGTGTGGATGACGATGTGAGAGAGACGACCGAGAAGCATGATCAGTTGAGTTTTGCTGAACGCGCGAGCCAGTCTAGCATGTCTACCGCTGGCTCTGTGAGAACTCTGAGACAGGCTGATTTTGATTTTGTGTCGAGACGGCGGGGAGCTTCTCCTACCATGCCTCAAGGTGTTCCCAGCACTCCTCTGACTCTGGACACTCCGGGGGCGTCGAACCTTAGTGGTATTTTTGGAGGGGCCGGTCGCCGTATCTTGAGGTCGGTGAGGAGCAAGGAGAGGAGCTCCACAGAACGAAAGACACCAGCCCACAGCCGAGCGACTTCGATCGATCGTCTAGTGGCAGGTGAGGAAGTTGACCCGCATGGAGAGCCCAGCATCGCTTTGAGCGATGCGGTCGCTTCAGGTCATGTCGATCCACCCGCAATTCCCACGGAAAGTTCAGCGGCCAGCAGCGTCGTTACGAGCCCGGCATCACCGGTTTCGCACTCGACTGATGCAAGGCCTCTAAGCCGCGATGGCACACCTTCGCGGCAGTCGTCCATCTCGTCAACATCTTCCCATCGTCCTCGTAAGCGCATGGTCGAGGAAGACAGACTGTACTCGCTTCCTGCCATGCAAGAATATTTGGATGAGCGTTTCAACCGGGCTAGAGATGAGAATCGACGACGACGCATCGCCGAGGAGCAAGCTGCTTCAAGGCCTACTTCTTCGCATGGGCCTAGGCCGCCCAGCAATCATGGACCGGTTCTGTGCCCGCCGAGTCCTGATGATGAGTTTTATTATCAAAAGAAAAAAGAGGAGGAATCTTATTCGCGTCGCCCGAGCATGACACCCAGAGGATATCCGGTACCTCTGACTTCGAGCTCTTCGGATGATCAATTCTTCTCTGGAGTCTCGCAGTCCACTTCAAACCCGTCGCTTCCTTCCGTTATATCTGCAAATTCATCAATCATTCAAGATGAGGTGGTTCCTGAGGAGCAAGAGAAAGAGCTTCAAGGGACCACGAAACTAGAGGGGCCGGTCGTTAGCGTGACTGAAGAGCACGATCATGATGGCTATGATGGTGATCACGCCTTGGAAAGCGATGAGGATGATGATTCGTCAGACGACGATTTTATCGAGTTGAGCACGAAGAAGCGCAAGCCTCCTGTTCATCGGCATTCTCGGAGCGAGAGTGTTTCGAATGCAGAAATCTCGCGTCACCAAGTCCACTCCAGCATTAGCACCAGCATTAGCACCGTCGTCAGGAAATCGTCGCGCAGCGGCAGCAACGGCACCGTCAAGAAGGTCCGCAGCAACAGCGGATCCGATATGGAAATAATACATCACGAAAGCGCGTGACGCGCGTAGCCGTTATTCGTGGCCGTTGTTCAGATAACCGTTGCTTTCCTTGCTCTTTTCGGCAAAAGTACGAAAGCCTTTATGACACTTTGTATGAACAGCACGCTTTGATTATGTTTTATCTTTCCGGAACTACTGCAGGCGGCCCCGGCACTGCACACGTTTGTTCACGATATCTCATTCTCCTATATCAGCGAAGGCGCAAGGGGCGCACGGGACAATGGGAGGGCATGGGTGGCATTTGTGTAGGGAGGCGGAGCTGGCGTCGAAGCAAATACACAATCTCGCGTTTTTTTTTTTTTTTTTTTTACCCCCCCCCTTATTTGTATTTTTGTTTTTGTTTTTGTTTTACTTATTTTATTTGTACTTTTACTGGGCCTTTTGTTTTTTTTTTTTTTTTTTTTTTTCTTCGTCGTTTCTTTATTTCTTCGGTTTTGTTTTCGTTGTACATTTTTGGGTCTAGAATCCTCTCCGCTTTTGGCATTTTGTTTGCGGCGGAGCTGTCGTTACCAGTAGTTGTGAAATGTATCATATGGCTTGAAGGAGCAGCTTGGCCGTGAGGGTGTGTCGGATCGTCGGGAGGATGAAGCGGTACAGGCTGTTGAGGGTGGGTTACCGGCAGGTCACTTAGGCTGAGGAAAAGGAGGAGGGTGAGGGTGAGAGGGCGACGTGGTTAAGTGGAAAAGTGCGGCCGGCGTCGGTGCGATGCGGAGGCGGGGCGGGGAGCTCGTATTGGTGGACAAATGACCCTCGATGGATCGGCGGGGAAAGCCCGCGCGGCGCTGTGGATGAGACACCATTCCGCCATTGATGGCGACGCTACCTTTGGCTTGCGACCGCAGACAGAGCCCATCCCTGCCGTTCGCTGTATATGGGCGTGCAACTGTCCGTTCACATAGCGCCGAATTCCCCGTCAGGCCAGACGAGTGAGCGAGATACATCACAGAGCCTGTGACGCCTCTTCTCCCGGTTGTCAGAGATGCCATTCGCGACCCTCGGCTTTGCGCAGCAGCCTGACCCCTTCCGCCGCATCCTCGTCGAAATCCAGCAGCGCATCAACGGTTTTAATACTTATGGGTGAGCTGCCCAAGGCCCGCGTCCGCCCTCCCCTTTCGATGGCAGCGCCCGCAAAGGACTCTACCGTAGTCCAGCACGTCGAGGTGCTCGTCGAGAAGCCCGCCTTGCTGGTCCTGTACGGCCCTGGCGAAGAGGCTATCGTCACGTTGGTCGCCGACGTCCTCGGCCAGACGCACGCTCTCGTCGACGACCTGCAAGACGTGGACCCGCTGCCGCCTGCAACCGTTGCGGGGCTCCCCAACGCCATCGACGCCATCGCCCTCGCTCAGCGTCGCGCGTCCCGCCTCATCATCAACACGCATTGCGTCGAGGGAGGCGCCGCCCCGGCCGAAAGCCTCTCCTTGGCTTGCGACTACGAATATTTGTATACTCATGGTGTTTATCTGCGCCGCGACATCACCCGTTATCTATCTTTTATTCTTGGTCAGATTGTTCCCCACGTCGACCTCGCCAAGAAGACTAGAACTACCCTCATCTCTACCACCTTTCCCGACGTCCATGCCGCTCTTCCAAACCTTGATATTCTCTCCGTCGGCGCCGACGCCGTGGAGCTGAGGGTCGACCTGCTCAAGGAACCGCTGCCCGACGGGACTTTCAGCGCGATTCCGAGCCTTCGTTATGTGGGCGAGCAGCTGATGATCCTCCGGCAACGGACCGAGTTGCCCATCATCTACACGACCAGGTGTACAAAGGAAAATGGGCGCTTTCCCATGGAAGATTCTTCGCTCTTCTACAAGTATCTCTTCAGAGCAATTCAATGGGGCTGCGAGTATATCGATGTTGAGCTGTGGCTACCCGAGAATATTCGGCGCGAGCTGGCCCTCAAAAAAGGCAACAGCAAGATCATCTCCGCCTTTCACGATTTCTCGGGGAACTTCAAATGGACCTCGCCGGAAGCAAAGGAGCTGTTTGGAAAAGGGGCAGTGTATGGCGATGTGGTCAAGATGATTGCCCTTGTCAACTCCATGCAGGACAATTACGAATTGGAGTACTTTCGGTCGACTATACAAGCGCAATATCCGCATCCGCCATTCTCCGGTTTGAACATGGGGCCCATGGGACAGCTTTCAAGGGCCCTCAATAAAGTCTTCACCCCTATCACGCATCCGCTGCTACCGATGATAGCTGCGCCAGGCCAACTGAGCGCAGCCGAAATCAACACTGCCCTACACAGCATGGGCCAGATGCCCAAGCAGGACATTTACAGCATCGGCAGCGTGCGCCTGGCGAATCAGGCCATGTTCCTGGAGAAGTGTTTCAACGAGCTCAGCCTCCCGCATCAGTTCACCTTTGTGGACAAAGCGGCCAGGGGCTGTGTGGAGACGGTCGTCAGGCGAGCCGGCTTTGGTGGTGCGTACATGCATCCCCCGCTCGCGGCACCGACGCCGTATTTGCCGGTGCTCTCGGATGCCGCCCGAGCGATTCGGCTCGTCGACACGATCCTGGTGAGGTCGGAGGCTGGCAGTCCGGTTTTGGTGGGCGACAACGCGACGTGGAAGGGCATCCGTGCGACGCTCACACGAGATTTCGTCCCGTCAGCCTACAGCGACCGTGCAGCGCTGGTCTTGGCCAGTGCAGAGTCGGATGCGGCGGCGGCGATCTTCGCGCTCAAGAGCCTGGGCATTGGGCCGATCTACACGATAGGCTTCCATGTCCGCTCGCAAGGGTTGCTGGCAGCCGGGGTGGAGCCGTTTAGGTCGGTCGAGGATGTCAAGAAGCTGGAGCAGCCATTCGTCATTGTTTCAGCGCTGCCTGCGGAGAAGTCGCTGCTGGTCGGGCCGCTTCTTAAGCACTACAGCAGCGGGGCCGAGGGGAGAGTGTTTCTGGATCTCGCCAACGGGCCGCGAAAGGTGGATCCGCTGGCCCTGGCGGCGGCGGCGGGCTGGCGCGCGTACGGGGTGGGCGACGTCAGCGCGTGGACGACGGTCGAGACGTTGAGGTTGTTGGTAGGGCAGAATGTGCCGTATGATTTTGTGCGGTTGGCATCTGGGAGGATGTAGGGGGAGAGGGGCGCTTGGAGGGTACATGGTAAGGTAACATAGGCTAGACAGCATGATTCATGACAGACTTCCCCAGATTTCACGGCTACGGAGGCCTCTCCCATTGGGGCGAGAGACTTCATCAATTTTAGAGTGGCTTCGGCGAGTAACTGTCATGTGGCCGGGCGCGTACTCCGACGTTGCGTGCGGGCTAGGCTGAAGATAGCAGCCATCATCCGCGCCCTGCCACCAGCCCTTCCCCACCCGCGACGTGCATCTCGCCGTTTAATATGATCCTGATCCTGAGTGAGCGAAGCTGACTCCCGTCCGCCCTGCCATGTCGTGACCTTTTCTCTAACACCATGTCGCGCCCTCAGGTCGGCATCGACCGCCTGCCCGCTCGTCGGATGAGCAACGAGCCACGCGAGTCGATGAACTGCAAGAGCTGTCGCAAGCGCAAGGTACGAGATTCCTCCTCTCTTTCTCGTGTGTGCCGCTCGTCCCGTAACTCACCCCCTCGCCAGATCAAATGCAATCGCATGCGCCCGACGTGCGAGGCCTGCCAGGTCTTCGCATGCCCTTGCATCTACGGTTCGCCCCCGCGCCCCATAGTGATCGTCTTAAGGTGCTGATCGCCCGCCCGCCAGACGCCGTCCCCAAGAAGCGCGGACCAAAGACCGACGTGCTGGAGGCGTTGCTCAAACGCGTCGACGGCCTGGAAAAGCGCCTGCACGAGGAGAACAAGAATAAATCTGATGTCGAACCCGCCCCACCAAAGCCCATCGAAGACTTTAATACCCCACCCTCCAAGCCCGCCCTGCAAAAGACCGAGCTGCCCGCCGTCGCCGCTTCGACTGCTTCCGTTTCTCCCACCGACATCAGGTACGTTGCTGGACCTGAGACGCGGGATCTTCCCGTTCGGCTGACCGAGTGCAGCCATCAGCCTCTTGTCCATCAACGGCCGGACATTCTGCTGGACACGTACTTTGCAAGAATTCACGGGAAGCCTTATTACATCCTTGACGAGCTGACGACACGTCAACGACTGCAGCATCAGCAGCTGCCGACTCATCTTGCCCATGCCATTTACGCCGTGAGTGCACGGTGAGTACGCTGTCTAGGCTTGGTTGATGAGATGCTAACGTTTTAGGTATGCACCACATCCGGCTGGGTACAATGGCGCTTCTCGTGCGAGTGAAGAGCATGCGGCTCAGGCCCGCATCGAGCTCGACACTGATGAGCCTTCGATAGAGTCTCTTCAGACTCTTTTGCTACTTGCTCAGGCCAATTATCAAGCCGGTAGAGGCAAGAAATCTTATATGTTATCGAGTAAGTTATAAGTGGTTATTGTTGGCAATTCTGACCTTTTTTTTAGCATCTGCCATCAGTATGGCATTCGCATTGGAGTTGCATCGAGAATTGCCTTTGATGATTAATGTTCCACCATCTGAAAGAGAGGGTCGACGCCGGCTCTTTTGGGCATGCTATCTTATGGATAGGTTTGCTGCTTGTGGGTCTAAGCGGCCTTCTTTGATTCAAGATGAAGCAGTCATGCTTCGTCTGCCTTCTTCCATCACTGCTCCTGGAGCGATGATGCTGGAGGGAGATTATTTCCGAAACGGTTCAAACCTGCAGTACATGGCCGGACCTGGCAAACACAACCAAAGTAGCTCGATGATGCTCATCGGTATCGCTCGGATACTTGGCATCACTAACCGTTACCTCGCCGCCGGAGGTGTGAAGGGAGACTCGCATTTCCCGTGGCATTCCTTGTCCAACTTGTCCAAGATTCGGCACGAATTGGACTTGTGGGCGGCTGAAACCCAGGACACTTTTAGTTCACTCGAGACCCTTTTTGGCCATGCCGATAGCACTATGCTCGTGCTGAGCAAGTTGGTGTACCATTTGATACACTGTCTCATCTACCGGCCGTTCCTTCCCATGGACCTTGCTGAGTTGTCTATTACCGGCCATCATCAATCCTGGCAGATTGAAGCGACAAATCTCTGTTTCTTACACGCAAACGCCATAGCCGAACTCGTGGAGATTGGAAGAGCGTCCTCGATAATTGACTGGCCAGCTTTTGTTGGCTACTGCGTTGGGACCGCCGGAACCATTCATGTTCATGGAGCCCATTATAGAGGTCGAGAGGGAGAGGTATACTCGACGAGCTCTGAGCTTCTTTCGAGAGAGATGCATCAATTGGCCGAGCTCCGCTTCATATGGGCAGGCATACAGCATCAACGTGACACCCTGCAGTGGATATATGGGTGTCATTCGGAGTTGGCGAAATCCCTGGCGGGAAATGCCATGCGTTTCTCGCCTGTCCTAGAACTCGAGGACTTTTTCGACCGATACCCGGGTCAAGCGGTCGATGGAGCGCATGTTACTTTTGCAGATTTGTCCATGGATAGGAGTGTTCGAGAGAGGTATGTTCAGATCTAGTTGTAGATGTATCTCCATTTGAAGCTGACCAGGGTAGTATTTCCTTGTACACAACTTCACCACAGAATCCATATGCCACGGCAAGTAGCTTTCCGCTAGCAAACCAACCGCCACTTCTACCATCACAACCCACTCAACCCACGAGTCCTCTCGAACGTCGGCGCAAACGCCGCGCAACGGTAGCCACGGGCATATCCCACTCAACAAGCCAACAAAAGCGAGGCAGTTCCACTTCAGCCCATTCCAGCCTCGAGGCTCCAACGTCTGCTTCGGAATCGCAGCAACAGGAGGCGATGAGTGAAAACCGCGACACCAACCACGGCACTAATGACAATGATACTAATAACCACACGCGTCTGGCAGACATAAACATTGCCGCTTCCAACGCCCTCTCGCCACACATGTCCGCTTTTCAACAGCAGGTCATCACGCCCTTTTCCCCTAACTTTACCTTTTCCGCTTTTACGCCTGAGAACGTTGGCGCTGGGAGCTCGTCGCAGGCACAGTCGCAGGCGCAGGCGCAGTCACAGCCGCATTCACAGCCGCATTCACAACCGCAGTCACAGCAGCAGTCACAGCCGGCACAGTCACAGCAGTCGCAGCAACAAACACAACCACAGCAGCAGCTGCAAGACCCCGGCTCCTCGCAGCAAACCAACGCTTACGACCCCATGTTTGGCATCCCGACGCCATACGAGCAGCAAGGCACGCCCGGCGCGGCCAGCGCGGCTGGCTCGACGCACACGGAGAGCGAAAAAGACCCGTTCCTGACGCTGCTGGAGCAGCTGGCTGAGAATGAACAGAGCCGCGGCGGGCCCAGCGAGCTGGACTTTTTCCTTAGTGGGGGGAACTAGGGGGATGGGAGTGGCGGGATGTCACGGATAGCTGGCAGGCTTGTTAGGCCTGGTTCTTTTCGCCTTTTTGCTTCGAAGTTCTGTCCTTTTCCGTTCTTGCTTGTTTGCTTGCTTGCTTGCTTACCGTATTGGGACGTACGACGTGGTTTTTTGTTTCGCTTCGCTTTGCTTCGTTTTGCTTCTTCTTGGCGGAGAGGAGGGGAGGGGCCGCGGTTCGATTGATTCAACAGCGGACTACGGATCTCCGCGGCTTGGGGGCCTTGGCGGTTGGCGCGGACGTGAGGGCGCTCACGCTCACGCACGCTTACGCTTGCTCCTTGGCGGGCGTGGCGCGGTGGGCATGGAGTATTGAGCATGCTGTGTAGGGAAGGCCGGATAGCAGGTCCGGCATCAAAAGGGGGGGAAGGATTTCGGATTTGCTCGTCGGCGGCGGCGGCGGAAGCAGTAGCGGTAGCGGTAACAGTAGCGAGCGAGCGAGTGACGTGTAAGCTACAGACGGACATGGTGGCTTCTTTCACGGGAGTAGCTTCGCTACGTACCCCAGCACGCACTCAGTAAGGTAGTAGTGTAGTAGCTAGCTAGCGCCTCACGACGACATTGGGAAACGGGAAATGAAACGATATGGATGACGATGATCGATGAGGATGATGATGACGACGCCGATCGAATAGCCCGTAGGTCACGTCTGTGGTTGGGCGGGTGAAGGGGATGGACGGTCAGACGGACGAATGTACGAATCGAGCAGGCGGCTATGAGGGCGTTCGTGGGGGCCCTGGTGCGTTGAGTTGGGTTAGTAATGCGGCCTGCCTTGCGGGCTTGGGGTGTTTGCTGGGCTGGCCTGGGTTGCTGGGGTGGGGTTGTGTTGGCGCTGCTGCTTCACGGTTGTGGAAGGTCACTCGATCATCTTTTTTAAATAAAAATATTATAAAATAAAATAATATTCGCGCGCGTGGGAATTTATTTATATGCGGGAAATGAAAGGCGTGATAGGGGCGGGTTGGTTGCTAGTTGGTGTTGTTGGTGTTGTTGCGATACGATGTGATGTGATGTATACAGGGCTGGGTCTAGCGTGCAGAATACCTACCTATCTACCTAGTGGGGCGGGGCGGGCGTGTTGTGTGATGTGCGAGGGGGGTCTATGTCGGTAGTTGGAACTTGGATGGTGTGAGTGTCTCGGTACCTATCATTTTTTTTAAAAAAAAAAAAATTTTAAGCGCCTGCCTGCTAGTCAGTCAGCAATATTGCGGATTCCGTTTTAGGAAGGAAGGAAAGAGAGAGCAAAGAGAAGAGAGATGATGTGGATGTGGCTGGAAGAGTTTGGGAAGGTGGCTTGGAAGCCGACGACTTCGTTGTCCGTCTCTTCAAGGTTGATTTATACTCTGTTTCCTTGCCCGAGAGCAGCTCAACCGGGAAATTAACGCGCCAGACAGAATGACATCGATCACTCCATACAACGGCCAGCGTAGGCCTCTTGGGCCAAAGCCGAAGCAGCTTGCAGGCACCTGCAACGTTAAGTCTTTTTCCGCTGTTGAACTTTCCCCACCGAGGGCCTTTACTTACCTACCGTTATTTGTCGGTGACTATTATCGCCCGATGGTGATCATCATCATCACCGCGACGCGTTTGGGCAGAGGGGCTTAAAAGCGGTTCCAACGGAAGGATATTTGCAGTTTGCCACGGCACACACACACATACATCTCCCAAAATGAACCCGACCTTCGAGTGATCGTCGTGCACTTTCCATAAACAAGGACAGCACGATGTATGCTTCCGAGCAGTGTGGCTGGATCTTATTCCTGATATTGGTTTAGTAGATGCCTGGATTCGCGAGCATTTGTTCGAGAAGCCGATACTGACTGGTGTAGGCGTGGTCGGGGTGTTCCTATTAGCGGTGATATGTATCCGATTTGTGCTTCCGCGTCGTCATGCAGCAAAGTTGTGTTCTGGTAAGTCTGAACTTTGCAGTGAGTGAGACCGCCGGGTACTGGCTTGACTTACCAGTGGATGAGAGCGAGCTCGCACCAAGGGTGCTTCACTGAGCCATTTTACTACAGTGCTCTTTCTCAGCCAAAGCCACTTCCTCTGGAGTAACTGAGGAGGCCCGACTCTTCCTGTTCTTGAACATTTACTGGCTGTTATTGTCGTCCCTGCTCTTATCTATCGAGAAGCGCAGGTAGAAGTTTAGCCACGTTTAAGGTATCTATATCCCGAGAACCCGGGCTTGAGGCTTCACATTATCTTTTAGTCCTCGCTGATATGGCTTCTTAGCTTAAATATCTCGACGCCGTACACGCGCTCTACGCCGTTGGGGAAGAAGAAGGCTATGCGGCCCTACAGCGCGCCTCGTTTTGTTTTGGTATCTCGGCGAGTCTTATGTCAAGCTAATAAACACCCGGAACAACGCTGACCTTCTCTCTATTGCTCTACCCAACAATTCTAATTAAATCGTAGCGGCTGATTTGTGGGCCACTACGGTATGTTATTGACAGTACTGCGCCAGTGCTGATCAGGCCGTCAACTTCACCGCATACTCCGAGTTTCGTGTTGGAAAACATACTGGTAAGGACTGTTACCAGCTACAAATGTCGGCGACTATCATCGTTCGCCCCTGATGATGATGATGATATCATCATCATGACGCGTTTGAGGCAAGGGGATTCGGATTGTGTTAGAGAAAGAGGTGTCTAGACGCCAGCCGTCTTCATATGAGTAGTGGATAGATGTATCAGACAATAACGTCTTGTGCATGGACATTGCTGGGTAGGCTTTTGTTGAAGACCAATATCTATAATCTGTTAGTATTTATAGACCTTTGAGCAACAGCGCAGTTGGAGCAGCATCTGGGCGCGAGGGATTGTAGTCTATACATGGCGGGAAGAGTTGGGACGAGTGCGTTGGGGATAAGTCTTGATGACAGTGCCGACGAGCATTGAAGAACCTGGACTTACGCGGCTCCTCATACTCGCCCTCTTCATCATATCCGCCGCCCTTTCTGTACTCGTCGTCCTCCTTCGCCTCGGCTTCGACCTCGCCCTCGTCGTACATGTACCGGCAGGCGTTTCCACCAGATGAGATACGAAAGCCGTCTATAATCTGACGGTGATGATAGTTGACCTCCTTGTTATTAGCATCCAGATTACAAGTAGGGGCACTCTTTACTATAGTGCGCCAGCCTTGCGCGCCTGGATCTATGCATGGGTGTCGACGACTGTTGGTTGATTGAGTGGCTGGGCGGTGGGAACTTGGCCGGAAAGTGATTAATTGGTTGGCGGACGGTAGGAAAGGCGGATATATTTGTGCTTTTGTCTACACAATGGCAGAAACGTGGAGTAGGTGGATCTGTAGCTGTTGTGGCGAGGCGGCTGGAGCGGATTCAAGGACGAGAAGGTGAGTGAAGCGGGCCTGAGAAGGGTACCAGGGCCTCACGTTCAAGACCCCACGTTCAAGAAAGCGAGCCCACGAAGCGAGCTAAATATACAAACATCGCAGACTAGAGAAAGCGGAAGCAGCTCATAATAACAAGTCAGTGTCGTCAGCGTCGTCTAGTACTAGCGTCAGTATAGCGTTGAGATAAGCCCTGGTAGCGGTATATTATACCACGATATAGACAAGATATACATACATTAGCACCGCTCTAACCCCCGCACCACTAAAAGCACTACCACTAGCATCGACGCCACCTTCAGTCTTAGTGCTCGTACATCGAAAAGCGTGGCGCCGACACTACTACCAGCGCTAAACAGTGAAGAGATACACACGCAGCCAACCACCAAAGTTCCTCCCACACCAACACCAACATCCAGCACCCCCTCGCCCACCCCCTCTCGCCGAACCTTCCCTCTGCATCTACCACACCTCACACACAGTTCCCGCTCACACACCCGTTTATGCCATCCCGCCCCCTCCTTCTCCTCAGCACGCCACCCCATCTCCACTCCAACACAAACTCTAACCCCCACGCCCCCTCCCTTCACATACCACGACATCACCAGCAGCAGCAGCAGCAGCAGCAGCAGCAGCAGCAGCTCCACCACCTCCACCAAAAATAACCACACCATTCCCTCCGCGTACGGAAACCTCTTTCCACCCCTTCAGCACGCCCGGCGAGCCGCAGCGGGGAAGCACGGCACGAGAAACAGCGACAGCAGCCAGACCGACCTACACACACCACAGCAAACCCACCTACATACATACACACATACGCCATACACCCACACCTACCGCGCGCCAGGCCCAGGCACCTCGGAACAAAACGGGCAAGGGGGAGCAAAGCTCGCTCGGGTCGCAATGGCGAGCAGCATGACATGGCATGACATGACAGCGCGTGCGGACAGGCAGCTGTCGTCGGATCGGGACGAGGCGTTGACACGGCGGGCACGTGCAGCTGCCTGCTGCTGGCGGCCAGCGTGCAATGCGTGCAGCACGCACGTCGTCGCGGCCGTGCAACGTGCCGCCGCAGGGGCATGACGCGACGCGACGCCATGCGCTGCAATGCGAGGCGCTCAGACGAGGTATCATGGCACAAGACAAGGCGGGCGTACGGGAGACGGGCTGATTGGCTGGTCCTGAGATCGAGCGATGAAAGGAGTGTCGTGGTTGTTTTGATATCAGTCTGGCGGATCCGCTATTCGGATTTGCCGCTACTTCTTTCCTCCTTGTCTCTGCCGTTCTTCTCTCCCCTAACGTTTATTCCCAGGACTATCGCGCTCGTCCCAAGCCATCATGTCGAACCATCATCTCCTCCAGGACCTCTCCCCAACATTTCCTTGATGCTAGACCTCCCGACCTGATTGTGCGCCACAAACGCAGGGGCACGGCCACCGGCATGCCCCCCTGTGCCATCATCGGACACGACGCTGTCATTCGCCGCGACGGCATGTCTATGATACAGCGGATGCACGTTCCCGGCCGCGACGGCGGAGAAGCCCAAGTCTTGCTCGGTGGTGCTGTTCGAGGGGCCTCCGCTTGAGAAATACGTGGCGGAGCCGTTCTGGCGATCAGTGAGACCGGTACCTGCTGTGCCGGATGGAAGCGAGTAGCCTTCGAGTCCTAGTGGGAAGGCCGATGCACCGAGTGTCTCGACGTACTTGCCACGATCGAGTCTGCCGTTGATGGAGAAGCCGCGGGCTTCGGACTGGTAGTCCGAGTATACCCACAGGGGGTAGCTGTAGGTGCGGGAATAGGCTTGCGTCGTGTTGGACGGGCCGGAAGCCGTGTCATATCCCTTGGTCGACTGCGTGTTGACTTGCACACGGCCAGCATCGGTAAAATTGCCAACGTTGCTAAAGGATAACTCCTGGGTCCATGTGGCCTTGTTCGAGTCCCGGCTCGTCTGTACGGTCGCGCTGATCGAAAGACTGCGCTGCACTGCAACAGCATAGTCGAGCGTCACATTGGTGTGGTTCCGGGAGCCGTGGGCGACGGAAGACACGGAGATGTTGGGATCTGACGCGAGGATGCTGGGTGGAGAGCCCGTCGTCACGCTGCCGGCCTCATCAAGCCAGAGGAACAACTTGCCAGTCACAACCCAGTAGCTACCGACAGTCTCGCTGAGCACGGCTTCTTTTGCTCCGTTGCCGATTGTCGTGTCGTTAAGGCCGGTCACTCTGATTTCGAACGTGTGCTCACCACCGTCGCACAACAATGGCAGCCAGGGCGTAATGTCGATCTGGTCTTCTTTGAGATCAAATGCGTCGGTGCCAACTATGGGCCGCCAGAAGCCTGGGACGATGCCGCCAGTAAAGATGATAGGAAATGGCCAGACAACGCCGGCCAGATATCCATCAATGTACAGCTGCACCTCACGCCACGGCGAATACCCATACAGCTCTGTGACATCACCAAAAGCGTTGACATCCGATTGAAGCACGTTGGCCCACCAAAACTCTTCGGCACTTTGGCCATTGGCCGAGATGGAGAAGATGGCCCGTGCGATGTTCTGGGGGAGCGATAGGGTGTTCGTCGCGTTGTCAGCCGGGATATTCCAGGCGCTCGCACCGTTTGCAGACGACTTCCGAGCTGAGATCGGGATGATCCGGTCGGCGGGCAAAAAGGTTTCTTCGTCATAGAAGTAGGCCGTGAGAGTTGCGTTGAAGCTGGCTGTATATTGGTCGTTGACGATATTCCCCATGTCGAAGATTATCTTTTGGTTCTCCCGGAAAAGGGACAGGTATGCCGACATGTCTTTGGTGTAGGTCCAAATGATGCCATTGGGCGTTGGTTCGGCGGTAGAAGTACGGAAGATTTCCGTATCGCCAAAATACATGAGCGCCAGGCGGTCATATTGGTGGCCTGCGGAGGTGACTGTAAAGTTGAAAGTGACACGGCTAAAATTGCACGACGGTGGTTCGTAGACGCCTGTGCCAGCATTTAGCACCGCGTATCCTTGAAGGAGCTCGTGCTTGCCACAGGTATAACTTGACTCGTGCTAGACTATGCACAAACGGGGTTTATCATCGCGTGGGGTGCAGCGATGATCCCGGGCAAAGGCAAGGATACAGTGCGGGCCACAAGCAAAGAAGAACGTACCGACAAAGGGCGCGCCGTAGCTGTTGGCGAAAACGTAATCCATCAATGTCTGCTGACAGTCGGGCGTCGCGGAGACGTGAACCGGAGGATCGAGCTCGAAAACGTCCAATAGGCTTGTGGACGAATTCCCCGCGCGGGCAGCCAGAGGGCTTTCGTGGGGCGCCCCGCCTGCGGGTTGGGCAAAGGCTTTTGGCTGTAGGTCGAGCAGGCACAGGGCGCAGGTGAGGGCCAAGGAAACGAGCAGGGGTTGAAACCTTGCCCATGGCCCTGTCGATGAAGCTCGATCGAGTGATTGCGTGCAGGTGGCTTTTGGGCTCTCGGCCGCTCGATCTACGGTTCCGCGAGGGAGCGGCCGTCCCGTCTGACAGGAGGTTGGCATTGCGGATGGGTTGTTGTTGCGAGCGGAGGTTGAGGTGTTACGTGGATCAACCGCACCCCAGTCCTATAGGTCCAGTGCAGCCGACGAGAAAAGAGATCAGTCACAACGGTCAGGCCCTGTTTGGGGGGTCGAGTCGGTAATGGTTCCAGAAGCGCTGGACGGCCTTTGTGGCAATTTCGTTATTGGTCGAGGGCTGGCGGAAATAATTGAACAGGCCAAACTCGTCTCGGGTGAAGATGTAGTGGTCGGGCTGGGCGTGGAGCTTGGCCCAGACGTTCTGGAGCTCGCGTTGGAGGAAGGACTCGACGGACGGGTCGACGGGCGACTCGGCCTCGCGGGCGATGTTGAGGGCTTCTTGTAGCGTCATGGTGCGGTACCCATTGAGCGTTTCTCCGTTGCCCATTGTAACGATAAGGGCGGGTGTGGGGCAAGGCTAGGACGGAGCGGGAAGGTGCGAGGAGAGGGTGGTTGATAGCAAACAGCAAACAACAAACAACCCCGCGCCCGTTTTATATGGCCGGCGAAGCTCATGAAGGGGTAGAGAGAAGGGAAAGACTAAAAGACGAGACCCACGTGGAGTGACAGGTTTCATGCCCCTCTGAAGAAGGCTCCGACCGGCAGGCGGCCGCTTGTGGCTGCTGAGAGGCCAAGCGAGGTGAAGAGCGACACGCATGGTGGGGGAGGTTGCCTGGATTTGCCTTGTTTCGAGACGTGCGAGGCCCGGCGCGTTGGGAGAGGCCAGGCGGGTGCTGCCGAGAGATGTCGACGATCTGCGCCTAGTGCTCTCTGCGGCTCCCACTGACGTGACGAGGCCTCATCTCCGTCCATTCGGTGTCGGCCCGGGCTGATCCTTGTCGCTTCGGGTGAAGCTCTGTCCAACGCTCAGTCCATCAGAATTTCCTCCATCTTCAAACCTCTCGCATAACCCCTTCGAAACACCCAGTCATGAAACCCTTCCGACGGGCCTTTTTCTCCCAAGCCAGCCTCGCGTCGGCGTCTGGGCGCGTCGTCAGCAATCCAACGCCCTTTGCCTCCCGCCTCTTCCGCTCCTACCTCTCGCCCTCAGCCCGCCCTCGTCCTCCGCTCTTCCGACCCTTCCTGCGCAACTCCTCCTCCAAGCGGCCCAACCCGGACCCAACTCCGCACCTGGGCTCCCCCAAGCCCGCCCTCAGCTTCTCCCAGCGCATGCGCAAGCTGTCGCGCGAATATGGCTGGGTTGCGCTAGGCGTATACTTGGGACTGTCGGTCCTCGACTTTCCCTTTTGCTTCATGGCTGTACGCATGTTGGGTGTCGACCGCATTGGCCGATGGGAACACGCTGTTGTCGGCGCCTTCTGGAATGCCGTCAGCTTAGTCTATCCCGAGGCGCGCCCTGCGAAGAAGGAGAGGATGCCTGAAGGCGCGGCCAAGGCCGAGGATGGCGCAGGAATAGTGGACGGTGCGCTGATGGATGTAGCCGAGGCGGATGAGGCCAACTCAGGGAGCCAAGCTAGTGAGTGCCCTGGAATATTATGATGATGTTTGCTGACGAGCTCCCAGCCATCTGGACCCAACTCGCCCTCGCCTATGCCATCCACAAGTCCTTTATCTTCCTGCGAGTACCGCTGACTGCGGCCGTCACGCCCAAGATTGTCAAGGTGTTGAGGGGATGGGGTTGGAACATTGGGAAGAAGAAGCCCAAGTCGTCTTAGGTTTGAGTATAAGAGGGTTAGACGGTGACTGTACAAACAACCGCATGTGGCGCGGCGGGGACATGGAGCATTGCAAGGAGTTGCACTGGTAGGCATTGTGGGTAGGCATTGTATCACCAGGTCGATTTTGAGGAGGATGTCAGCTTGAGCTGTGTATCACATCAGGCTTGGTATAACCTCAGGGAGGTCGGTTTGAAAACTGCGTGTAAAAGTACATCTCATCTCCCATCATTATATTAGACCACAGCGCTCGTCAACGGATTTACGAACACCGTTGTTAGCGAGTGGGGTTATGCTTTCGGCAGCCCCGCATTAGCTAGTCGCCGCCGTCTACGGATTAACTACCTAGCGAGACGTTTCATCAGCCGGCTTGAGCCTATCCGCACCTGTTTGAAACTTACCTAGTCTTCTCATTTGGCATTGAAGTTGCCACTTTCGACCTGCTCGCCCGACGCTCGCGATACGCCCGTATTCGCTGGACTACTAAGTCCGACGTCGGAGCGGCCGAGGAGCTCGAGCCATGGCCTCATCATGACAGACTATCCCCGCGCGGGCCGCCCCAAGTGCTTGAGTTTGATGGCAAAGAGGCTGAGCGGCTGATGGATCCTGGGGCGATGTCGGTCGGATGCCCGGTTGCTGCATGATGCCACGAACGCCCTCTGATGGGCTAGGGCTTCTAACTCATGTAAGTATTACAGTTTCTCGTATTGATCCAGTCTATGATCTCGAGTATACTTTTCCTCTAGTCGTTATTCGGCATTGCTGTGCTCTGCCCATTGATCCCTTTGCGTGTCCATCCGCAAACTTCCTTCCCTCTGATAGAGCTGGCAGAATCTATACCTGGTCGGGACGGCTCCTAACCAGCTTGGGCAAAGTTTTCACGCTGTATGCTCGCTGTGGCCCAAGCACGAGAGTGGAGGTGGTTGATTGTTGGTCTAGCTAGGAGAGGAGAGAGATCTAGCTAGGTACGTAGCCAGTAGGCGCTCGGGCCATCTCAACCCCAGCAGGTGCGCTCCTCAGCTCCTGCCAACGGCAAGAGCCTGTCATATCGCTTCCTATAGTTACAACTCCGAACAACTCACTACTCAGGAAAAGTGCCTTGGTCAGTGCAAGACGGTACGCAGAAGCCTGCCCGGCTAAGGGATGCCAATGCCGACCCTCGGACGCCAAACCCCCCATCAAGCCTCGGATTAACCGCTCGCCGAGCTGGAGGACCGATTTGCCTCGGTCCAGCATGGCCACGCGCTGATCTCATCGCCATATTTAGGTTAAGCATGACGGGAGCAAGCAACTCATTCTCCTTGATCCTGTTCAATCCTCGACAATGCCACCGCCTGCTGTCCCAACCCCAGAGTGGGTGAAGAAACTAACGCCTTCGGGCCCCCAAGGCCACGAGCTTCTCGCCCAGGAGCGCGCAAAGAGTACACTCCCTGTCCAGAACTTATCTACCTTTCTTTTCACCGAGGAAGTCTTAGAACGCAAGCGCCGCATCTTGGAGATTTTGACGAAAGACCCTGTATTCGACAAGTCTAATAATTACTTTGCTGGCCGCATCGACCGCTTCGAGGCTGCTCTCGCAAGAGCCAAGAGGCTGCGCCAGCTGACAGTGGACCATGGCTGGACAGATGACGAATTCCACATGGCTTCAGATCTGCTCAACGAGCCGACACCATATGGTCTTCACGCATCGATGTTCACTGTAAGCTTGTAATACCTAGTTCTTCATAAAGCGGACACTGACGTCATATTTCAAGGTTACTTTGCGCGATCAAACAACACCGGAACAACAAGAGCTCTTCTACAAGAAGGCAAAGAACTACGAGTATATTGGTTGCTACGCGCAAACAGAGCTCGGTCACGGCAGTAATGTGAGAGGGCTAGAGACTACGGCCACCTGGGACCCAGCCACCAAGACCTTCGTGTTGAATTCTCCAACCTTGACTTCTGCCAAATGGTGGGCTGGATCGCTTGGTAGGACGGCAACGTGGGCTGTGGTGATGGCGCAGTTAATCATAAACGGAAAGTCGTTCGGCCCTCACCCTTTCGTTGTTCCCATACGAGATAGGAAAACGCACCAGCCCTTCCCAAACGTGTCAATTGGGGACATAGGACCAAAGTTTGGCTATAAGTAAGTCAATCATCGAGAATATTAAATAACAACCTACTGACTGGGCTGCAAGTACGATGGATAACGGCTTTCTGCTCTTCAATCATTACCGCATTCCACATATTAACATGCTTTCGAAGTTCGCGGGAGTCGACCCTAAGACTAACAAATACATCCGCCCCGCAAAGGCCTCGCTGGTGTACCAAACCATGACCTGGGTCCGAAGCACAATCGTCGTTCAAGCGGGCTCTGTGCTTGCCCGCGGGGTCACAATCGCCACAAGATACTGCTCTATCCGGCGCCAATTCCAGGATAGGGACGCCCCACCCGGGGAGAAGCTCGAGACGCAAGTCCTTAACTACACGATGGTTCAGATACGTCTACTACCGCTTCTTGCTGCAACGTTCGCGCTCCATTTCACTGGCAAGAACATGATGGCCCTCTATAAAGCCAACCAAAAAAAGATGCAAGAAACGGATAACGGGAATACGACTTCACCCCAACGCAGTCCTGGCCCTGAAGAACTACGTCCTAGCAGCGACCTCATGGCTGATCTACATGCCACGTCTTGTGGCCTGAAGTCTCTGTGTAGCTCCATTGCCGCTGAGGGTCTCGAATCCTGCCGTCGAGCCTGTGGGGGCCATGGCTACAGCTCTTTTAGTGGGATTGGACCGTTTTACGCTGACTACCTGCCCACGATAACCTGGGAAGGGGACAACTTCTTGTTAACTCAAATGGTGGCGCGCTTTGTAAGTTTTTTAGTCTTGTCGACGTTGACAAAACTGACATGGACGTGATCAGCTCCTCAAATCCGCGCGCAGCGTTCTGAAGGGCGAACCTCCCACTAATGACACGACACGCAACCTTCAAAATTTCCTTGAAAAGTCCGAAATGGGAGCAGCCTTTGATATATTGGGCAAAGATGAAGACATCGTGGCAGCCTTCGCTTGGCGTGCGGCCTACTTGACCTTCGAAGCGCTCAAGCGCCGCGACGAGCAAAAAACTCCCTGGAACGACTTACTTGTGGACTTTTTCCGCCTAAGCAAAGCGCACTCCCAATACCTCGTTGTGCAAAGCTTTTATACTGGGCTACAAGAACCATCCACGCAGCAGGAGCTAGACCCCGAGACCCTGGCCCTGATGCACAAGCTGTTCCGACTGTACGCGCTGCATACGCTCGAGAGCGAGGCCTCCGAGTTCTACAGCTCGAGTGCGGTGACAGTGCGCCAGATCCAGCTTGCTCGCACCAATGCCGTCATGAAGCTGCTTGCCGAGATACGCCCTCATGCCGTGCGCCTTGTCGACGCCTGGGATTTCCCCGACTGGCAGCTCGATAGCAGTTTGGGACGGTACGACGGAAAGGTATATGAAGACTTGTTCTATCGCGCCAGCGAGCTCAACCCGCTTAATGCGGTCACGATCGACCCCTACCCGAATAGCGGTGTTTTGTTCAAGTCGGACAAGAGCTCTCAGTTCAAGAGCAAGCTGTGATGAGACAATGAGGTATGTGGGATGTGGCGCTATGTTATGTGGCTAGGTACGTTCGTTTCTGTTGCATGTTATGATGTACAGCATGTCTAGCTTGAGGTAGGGGAGTAGAGAGATTTCCTCGTCTATTTTTATTATGTATTTATTCGTTACCACGACACAAGTTAAAGTACATAGGTAGCGCGCTTGTCCGCCACGACATGACTTTCTTTCTATTCTCCCAATTTTGCATCCTCAAATCCCCGTGGAATAACTCTCACTTCCTCGCATTTCTGCCCCCTCGAACCCTTGCGGAATACCCTCTCATTGCCGTACCTCCGTGCTCTCTTACCTTTGTAGAGTATTCTCTCATCGTCGTATCTTTCTGTCTTCATATATACACACCACCTCGCCCCTCTATAACTTTTCGAGTTAAGCGCGGCTACCGAAATACCATCTACATATGAAGCTAAGCTACTTACAACCGCAGAAAGAGAACTCCGTAGGTACAACAGGCTTATACTAACAGGTGGCCAAGGGGTGTGTGTAATAGCCAAGAGAGTGAGTGGACTGCCCGGACCTACCCGACTCTGATGAGCGTGGAAATTTTAACAGAGGGCCTTAGACCCTGCTGGGGGCGTGCTTCTCTATAGCCTCCGTAGGTCCGCGATACTACCTAGCTTGCGGGCGATGGCTCTTTACCGAGAGCCTCTCGCTGATCCTTTGTGGTTGCGGTTGCCCCAGTGCGCAGGAGCAAAATTTTCCTATGACGTTGCCAGTTCGCATGGCGGGATATCTTTGTTGTGGAAGGGGCGGGACGGGGTGTAGCTTCCTGTCCCCTCCTGAAGCTCACTCTACCCGACGACCACCTCAACAACAACATCAACGCCTCCAACTGCTGACCCATTCTGCTTAGTGGAATCGAAAAGGCATCGACCAGCTTGTTCCTTCTGGCATATTCAGTCGCGCCCTTCGCACGGAGGCGGAACGCCGCTTTGAAGAAAGCATTTGGCAATCACCGCCGCTACAGTTGGAAGTGGATGTAATGACAAACATGCATGGTTCACAATGCAGATCAGCACGCATGTTATGCTTCGCAAGGATTAGGTATCTCGATTCCAAATCACTTCATCCAACAATATCTACTCGCTCACCTCTCACCTACAGCAAGGCCTTCAGACGTCTCAGAATCATCGTCAGATTCGTCCCAATTGAACTCCTCTTCTTCTACTTCATCCGACCACTCCGCATCACTCACCACGGACGCATCACCAGCATGGTGCAAGACCAGCGATACTTCGTATGCTTCCCTGATCCCGGCAGGATCCATCCTGTTATAACCAAACTGGCCGACTCTGGATAGAAAACCTATAGTGGTTTCTGTTGAAGGCAAGCCTGAAGTCTCCACCAGATAATCGGTTTCGCCTTGGGCTTCGATGGCGACAGCAAGCGGCGTCTTCCCACAGTTATTCTCCGCCGTTAGATCAGCCCCACCTTGGACAACGAGGTATTTGACCAACTCAGAACCGGTATACTTGGTTGCTCCCATAGCAGCTTCATGAAGAGGAGTTGCTCCATTTGCGTCCTTCACTTCCGTGTCTGCTCCGAGCGCAATGAGCTTCTCTACCGAACTCTGGTATCTCTTGACGACAGCCCAATGAAGCAAGGTTCTGCCCGATATTTTCTCCCTGGTGTTGATATGCGAGGAAATCAACAAGTTCAATTTTTGGAGCTGCGAAAGGAAATGGTCTAAAGAATCCTCAGTTTGCGCTGCGCTTGCGATTGAAGACATGAGTGTATCTTGCTCCTGTCCTTGGCAGAAGTCGAACCAAGGATCGGCTCCATGGCGGAGTAGCAAAGGCATGATTTCACTAGCATTCAACTTCATCGCCGCTGCCAACGGGGTTGCTGTAAATCCTCTATCTCCATAAATTCGAGGAGTATTGTCGTCTTCCTGAGGCACGTCCTCTGAAGGACGTGATTTAGGCTCATATGAACACACAATGTTTGGATCCGCTCCAGATCCAAGCAGTCTCTCACAAACTTCGAGATCATTGGCCATGGTTGCTGCTAGTAACGGAGTCACACCATTGTCATCTTTCTTGTTCACGTCTGTGCTTGCTTTTGAAAGCATAGACATGGCTGCCGAGTGGTTATAGAAGCAAGCGGGAGCTAGCAATATAGCAAAGCTCACTGGAATGGCGTCTGTAAATTCTTCTACCCTTTCAAGAAGTAACTCCGTGCAGACTTTTCTTATTGCCGCGCTATTCAAAATGGCTCGCCCCAGCGCATCAAGATATGACGATTGGCTTAGACGAGCTTTACGCTGCAAGAGAAAAGCAACGGGGACAGTAAAGTCTCGGTATCTTTTCCGTTCATTGGCTGTCGTGGCCGGGATGCGCTTGAGTCCCATTTGAACCATTGCTGTTTTTGATGGAGGGTTGCTCTTTGGCAAATATGCCACAAAAACAGTTTCGAGCGACATACAAAGGATCCGTTGGTCGTATTTCTGCGATTGGAGAAGAGCGTCCAGTATTGCTGCAGCCGTTTTGTGCTTGAAGAAATCCTTTTCAAGGAGCACTGGTAAATCCTGACCTTCAGGGATGCGCTCGATCCAACTATCTTGCGTCGCATGCTCCGATTGACATTTCTCGATGTACGGCATAAGGTCGTCGTAAGTTGCAGCTCCTTGACCGTCCTTTCCTCCTAGATGAATAAAGGTCTTGATAGATACCTCGTCGCCGGCAAGGGCTACACGCCTCAACCCTTTGTCAAGATTGTTTTGTGTTGGCTTCTTAGCACCCATATCCAGCAAAAGGTTTAGGACCGCCGCGTTGCCTCGACTGGAAGCTTCATTCGTGGCCATGGACATCCAATCATCAGGGAGCGCGGCGTCGGTATTCTCGTAAGCTGTGAGAATAGCGCGGAAAAGGGATGTCTCAGCCCAACGTGCAGCATGCAATATGGTCGAACCCGTAGGGACTGCCTTATTGTTGAGGAGCAACGTGACCATGGAATGATCTTCGCGATCAACTGCCACGCTTAGAGCAGACTTATGGTCAAACTTCGCCTCGACAGACACCCCTTGGCTGACAGCATACTCCGCTACTTGGAGCCGACTATAGCGACAAGCCTCCCAAAGCGCGTAGTCCTTAGCCGACTGTGGGCAATGCTCGCTCGCAAAAAGGACCTTGACCACAGCTAGGTGGCCCTCTCTGGCAGAAGCTCTTGTGGTAGCTGTCATGTAACGTCCCAGTTTTCCCCCCAACTCAGCGAACAGAAGGCGAACGACAGTGTCATGTCCATTCAGCACAGCCAAGTGCAAAGGATTGAAAGCTGGAACCGGAGTCCAGTCCTTTGCGGAAGAACTAGGTTCCTGTGTTTGACGTAGCATTCCTCTTACGACGGGCACCAGTCCATGAGCTGACGCTTTGCTGAGCATGACCCGAAAACTCCAATCACCAATACGGTGAAAGGGCGCGAACCATGACCGCAGCCCGCCAAGGCCGTTAAAACACAGAGTAGTTATGCATTCATCAAGTGTCTCTTTTTCGGCCTCGTTGATGTCCTCGGGATCATTCGATGCTTTTGTGGCATTTTCAACATGCACATACCAATTCAACGCGGCGTACTCGTAGAACGCACCTCTTGACCCAAGAGATACATCTGAGGTCCAGTCTTGAAGGGCAAGGTAAGTGATGCAGCTTTGAGCCAAAACATAGTTAGCTCTTGGTTTGTATACCGAGCCACGCCACCTTCTCGAAGGACCAGGTAAGGCAGTTTCGGATTTCAGCAGGAAAGTTCTCACAGTTCCGTGAGCCAGGTGGATTCTAGAGTCGACGATACGAACTAAGGCTCCGCAAAGCTGCTTGACAGTGAGCCCGATACGAGGATCGAGGCTGATGCTGGTTTGAACATGATCATTCGCTCGAATGTGTAGAGCCACATTAACCTCGTCAAGGTGTAGTGGCTTTGTGACGACCAGAAGGATTTGTAGCAAAGTTAGGGGTTTGTCTGGATCTGACGTTTTCGACAGCGCAGACTCATATACAGCGTCAAGGTCTTTCGGGATGTTGATGATGTCGTCAACAGATTCATCATCGAAGGTTGCAGAGTGAAGGAGGAGGTCTAACACCAACGACACCCACAGAAAGTCTTGTCCGGATTTTTCTAGTATCGCTTGATAAACCCTTTCGCAGGTTCGTTCCTCGACAAGTCTTTCGTCGCGAAGCTTCTTTATACCGGCAGAGACAACCTTTTTAATGTCTGCGGATATGGCAATTGCTTCGTCTTCCATGCGTAGGCAGTTTGCAGTCAATGGCCCAAGTTCTGATTCAACTGTGACGAGTGGGCGGCTTGTGATGAGAAGCTTCGGGGGTATCTCCCATTCCCAAGCTTCGCCAGGTTCAGAGAACGCTGATACAAGCCGATTTATGAACCATGTTCGGGATTCCTCTGAACACTCATCCAGTGCATCTACGATGAAAAGTATCCTGGGTGGAGTTTCCGAGCCAAAGGGTTGCAGAGCGGTTGATAGGATGGTCCAAAGGGAGCTATAGTCCTTGACGAATTGTTTGCCCTTTCTACGAAGTTCCTTTAGAGTGCTCTGAACGAGCGAATTCGTCTCTGGAACACGGTCGAGGAGCTGATGCAGAATTGCACATAAAGCGTGGTGCAGGTGCTGGCGCACCTCGTCGCCATCCTTGAAGAAAAAGTAGCAAACAATGTCTGAAGACCCTGTTTGTCCTAAATGATCAATCAAGAAGTTGGCGAAGACGGATTTCCCACAACCAGGGCTCGCGGTTACCCATAGGAAGCATGGTTCGTCGTAGGATGATTCTTTCCATTGGGTGAATTTAGGATGTTCCAGAAACCATTTGCATGTTCCCTCAATCGGGTGGGGGATGGAGGTCCGCTGAGATTCATAGCCAGGTGCGGCATCGTACAGCAATTTCATGCATTCTGCGCCTCAAACATTTAATCAACTCGAAGTATATGTCATCTCTAGGTGGTTCTGACCTTCTAGTTCACGTTCATGTTCATTTCCGCGGCGGCCTGTGGAAATGGTCAACAATGCGCCCTCGACGAAGCTTTTATAAGTGTGATGCCAGTTACCTTGTGCTTCCTCTCTCATGGTCTAGCTTTGCGCCTCGTTTCTTGAGGCGGTAGCAGATTCAACTGAAGAGTGTGGGGCTGCGTGAGGGGTCAGAGACGCATTTACTTAACAATTAGGTTAGGCAGCAGCCTTTGGCCTTCTGTGTCACGCGTTGCAGCATCAAGAGGCATCCAATCGGCGTCGCACAGGCATCATGATTCATGCTGCTTGTCAGCTGTACGGATTGCCTGCCGACCTGCCATACCTGTGCATCGGACGAGGTTGGCTCGTGGAAGTCGATGGCACTTAACAATTGCCAGCGCATGACCGTGGAATGCTCGCGATATATCATCAATGACGCTGTGATATCGAGGCCCTAGGTATCGATGAGACTTGTTCCTTGCTCCAACGGAGCTGGATGGAGGTGGCATGAAGGTGATCAGATGCGACGCGGGGATGCGTGCCTAGTAAAACTTGGGTTTAGCGTGCGTGTATGGAACAATCGACAAGCGCAAAATGTCGATCGGTCGTTATCCTATATTCTTTTAAAATAGAATCCAATCTCACCCTACTCGTAGAAAGACTATAGCCCCCTTCTGAAATAGGTACTCCTGGCCCCCTACAACGATTAGAGGGGCAACTGTTGTTACAATTTACATGCTGCTCGTGAGCAACACAACCCACCATAAGCGCCGCCTCTGGATCTATCTATGAAGTAATCTGTAGGGCGTATTTTTAAGAGACCGCGAGTAGACCTACGTGGTCTTATATGTGGGATATTATTTTAAAGTCGGAGTGGCTTGACATACCTTTGCTGTTACGAAGCACCACTTGCTGAGGGGATCTGAATAACAACATCCCCCCTTTTAACCGCAGCAAGGAGCCGTTCATCCAGCAACAGATCGGCCACGAGTAATTCGCTTAGACCTCTACAAAGATGACTCAGTGGCTGGGAGCACAGCCAATAGCCTACGCCGCAATGACGAGAACCGGCACAACGTCGGGATGGCCTTCATCCGACACTCTGGCGCCAGGCGCCGCCACCACTGAAACTTGAGCGGGCGGGTGAGAGCGGGCCGATATCGCGCCTACATCTTATCATTCTAATCATTGTGGATGCATCCATTCATTGCAGAAATCTTCGAAGGATGCGCTCTGAACAACACATGCGTCTGGACTTGTCTGTTCGTATGATCGAGTTGTTTCTATCAAACATTATGATTTCGAAAGACCGAACCCCTACCTGTCTATAATCTGCAGCAGAATGAAAAATTGCTTGCCATCTACGCGTCGATAATCGTAAAAATAAAACAAAGAAAAGAACTCCAGTCCCAAATGCTGTGGTCTAATACCGAAATCCAAAACTTTTTTTGTGCCTCTTCTCAAGTGACAGAACGCCTTGCCAAAAGCCTAAAGTGAGGGGAAAAGATAAACGCTAGAACGCAAGAAGGAGTGAGAAGTGAGGTTTGAGTCGGTCGAAGCTGGGGCTGGCGGGTGTTCCCGGTCGATGGTGGTGAACATCGGTGTCTCGGTTGGCGAGCCGAGGTTCTCCGTAGAGGGAGGAGACGGGTCGACATGCAAGCCGCCGAATGGACGTTGCGCAAGTTGAAGCTTTGATGCGCCAGACGTGCGACCCAGCTACAATCTGGCCTCGATCCTCCTCGCCTCCCTCTGCTCAGCGAAAACCCTCCTGCTCATCTCGAGCACCATCTCGAAGCCCTCACGGCCCTTGGTCGCATTCTGCTGGAAACGGTCGACGGTGAACTGCTCGATGCTGTTCTTGACTTTTTGCCAACCGCCGCACATGGCAATGATCTGGGCGTTCTGCTCAAAAGTGGTCCTGGAGCGGGGCGCGGATGCGGTTGGCTTGTAGACGACGGTTTCGCGCACCGAGAGCAGATCCGACCAGGTCATGTTCATGCTGCACATGGTAACCTTTTTGTTGCGCGGGTCGACGTAGGACGTTTCGTAGACATGCGACACGTCCTGGCCGCCAAGGAAGGAGTTGAGCCACTTGGGAGTAGACTGCTTGCAGGTGATGAGGCGCTCGGTGCGGAGCTGGTTTGACGTCAGTAAAGAGCCATGAGGCTGCGGTGGCAAGAACTCACAATGCCCGTCTCCGGATCGACATGACGCGCGAGGGTATCGACGGCGATGACGTGCGGCGTCTTCTCGTTCCAAGGGGAGTACTTGCGCCAGTTGGCGGCGGAAACCTCCTCCCACGAGTAGTCAAAGTCGTGCGACGTCGAGAAGATCTTCATCCTGTTGGCTTGAAGATGGGGGAAAAGATTGCGGGGGTTTGGCGGAAGAGCGCGTTGGAAGAATTCAGCAACGGCGATGGATGCGGCGCAGCAAATAAAGAGGGCGAGGTCGTCGGGGGTGTGTCTAAGCACGAGTATGGATTTAAATGGATTGTAGCGACGACTGCAAGGAAAGACGAACAAAATCGAGAAAGCGAGACGGGGAGAAAGAAAAGAAGGATGGAAGGGGCTTGAGGCGATAGATTTCGTCGGAACTTGGAAGGTCTGTGCTTTAGTAAGTACCTAGCTAGCGTCATTCAAACCCTATCGCTCGCGGCAATGGAGGTATGCGGCATGGAACACGCATCAACGGACGAACATCCGCCAGATCGGCAGCCTTTCCACCTCACGGCCAAATCAGATTCATCCCTACCAGCCTGAATTCACGCCTCCCCAGCTCTGCCACCCCGTTCTCCGGGCATTCCCCGGGTTTCCCCGTCGCGTCACCGCGCCTTGCGGGGACGGACCTTGGTCTCGACGTCGACGCTTCAGCTCACTAACGTAAGCCCTGCACTTGACCGCCTCAGATTCGTCGATCTGATAATCCTACGGCCATATTTGCGACACCGCTGCGACCCGGAGTAATCCGCGCGCTCTCAAACAAACAGGGAGTGTTGATTAGAGGACCCGATCGGATGGAAACCTCATCGGAAAGTGTATCCTGGCTGACGATCATAAATAATGAAGCAACTCGGACCGCCGGACGAGCTATGCAAATACACAGCAATCAGTTGTTTCATGCACGCGATGCGCTCGAATGGACGACACCTTTTCTCAGTCGCGTGGCAGTCCGTAAAAGATATTCGTAATAAATTATATGTATTCTTTGACCGATTACTTTATTAGTTGTTACCTGATTTCATGTTTGTCTAGTCAAGGTTTGATAGCAACTGTAAGTCTGAACATGCCCTTTATTGTACACCAAAGGCCGGACATCACTAAACTTACTAGGCTTCGGACGATTATTTGCAATTGGCCGCGGTGGGCTTTCAAGAAGGCCAGTGCCATGTCTTGACCCACCGATGCTGCAGTATTCCATAGAGCTGTTGAAGGCGAGCAAGCAAGTATGCATGACAAGACTTCACTAACTTTGCGCGCAATAGCAAACGTATTATGGTTGATTTGGCTGAGTCCTGTCAATGGTGGTTTGGTTCGGGCTATGCTGCAGGGTCTTGTTTCAATGAGACATGAACGACCACTGTCCCTCCGTAAGGCCTAGTTTCATGAATGCTTATACTAACTCTGTCCAGTTACATGGTCCCATTCCAGTAGGCTCAAACATCTTCTATCTGGTTATAAGTCTTCGTCTTGGGTTGCTTTGAACGACCTGTTTCCAGCTATAAAGCTCAAAAACTAGTTACTTGAATGTAAAATTCTACTGCAAAAGGGGTTGAACGGTTCCTATCCGGCTAATGTTCCAAGACTCCCAGAGGCCGGAAGAGGGGAGCATATGAGCAAACACTTTCACAGGCGTTCTTAACCCTTTCACGCTTACGCATCTTCTACTTTAACACGCCGGCTTATTCAGCCACAATCTATTTAAACC
>NW_022983539.1:538544-650536 GCF_010093885.1 Aplosporella prunicola CBS 121167
CCCGTCACCTCCACCTCTTCTTTCCATCCTCTATCCTTCTTTTCCTCACCGCCCATCAGCATCACGCCTTTCGCCGACATGTCGGATTTTGACGCTTCGGACAGGGCTCGCTACAAGATTGCAGCCAAAAACAAAAAGGGCAAAGCTATTAATCTTTCTCTCAATTCTCATGTTTCCGCTGTCGTAGAGTTCAATGGCAGGACCATCGGACGCGTCGTATCCGATCAGCCCGATGTCACTGTGGCATTTCTCACCGACACTCAATATCCTTCCATCCAGATAGGCCTGTCGACTGGTACTATTGACGACTCCAAGCGCGATGTCATCTGCCACATCTTTCCCCAGTCTATTGCGACTGAAGGATTGAAGGACAACAAGACCAACATGACCGGCTTGCACATCAACACGCCTGGCACAGTAACACCGGACAACATGGAGCAGTTCAAGTACAGTCATTACACCGGAATACCAGGCGCAGCACAAGCCGGGCTACTTTGGACGGTGGATCTTTTATTTATCCCGCTTCCAGAAGAATTAACCATGCCGTCGCGTCGGCCTGGTATAAAATTCACTGGCATCAGTGCCCTTGAGTTGTTAAAGATTTTTACCCAGTATAACAACGCTAACGAGCGCGAGAAAATGCCTGACTGGAAGTTCTTGGTCGCCTATCTCGCCCTCGGTCAAGGACAAGCAAAGCTGTCAATACTGAAGACGGTGGAAAATACTGAGGCCAGATCCAAGGACGTGGAAACTGTAAAGCAGTTCAAGGAGTACTTCATTGATTTGATGGCCATTTCCTCTAGGAATGGTAACATGTGGTTCTACCATCGGCAAGCGCCATCCGGCATGTCGCTTTCGGACAACGACTTTCCTCTGGACACACTCGACGTGCCCGGGTGGCTGGCTACGGAATGGAGCAATGAAGAGCTTGTCTCCAAGCCATCCAAGTGGCTATCCGTGAACCCAATCTTGGCTTATCCGGACAGAGAGACAGTGTCCTTCACCATCCGGCTTGCTCTTCATCGTGAACGACAGGCATTACAGGCGCTAACAGTCTTCGCGACAACGGATCAACCTAATGCCATGGCTAACTTCTTGGGTTATCCCGATCTTCCGGATAAGCATATTGTTACTCTGAAGATCATCGATTTCCACGCTGAAGATATGAAACTGCTGCCTCCGGCGGGTACGAAAATCACCCTGAACTACAGAGACAATAGCGGCCCAACCCACGTCTACCGAGGCACTGTATTCGAGGAAACAACTGAAGCCCATCTGCACGTCTATGTCCGCGGTCCTCCTCCTCCCAATGGATTCAACGAGGCTGTAGAATACCCGGTTAAATTCGAAATGGCCAGCCACGAAGTCCCGATGGCTCGTTGCATCAATGCCGTTGACATCTTGGCCGCCGGGTCGTCAAGCAAAGAGAGGGGAGTGGATTTCTCGGCGCTCTTAGGATACATTAAAAGATAACTTTGCAGTTGGGTGGAGACTATTGAGACCCTACCAGACTATAGCTTTGCGGCTTGGTAAGGACTACTCTAGACTTATTAGGATAGGGCTTTAAAGGCCGGACTAATACCATTTAAACCTTTCCAGAAACAAGGCTTTGTAGCAAGACAGAGGCTTTCCAGGGTATCTTGGCATATCTGTACGAGGTCCTTTCAAAAGACAATCCATAGTGACTGAAAGGTGACTAAATCGCATACCTCTGTTCTTTACAGTCAGTTTCAAAGCCATCCCGTTTATAACTTCAGAGAGCACTACCGCATCCCCGCAGCTTCCTATATTCACACATACTTAGCGCTATAAGCCGTTGGCGTGTTGACCTTAATCAACCTACCAATGCACGCTAGATAGGTATAGCAGACTTGCATCAATCGGTGGTTAAGAAGAAAGCGGAATGGCCAAAATAGTCAGCAAATTATCTGGAGTTGTCACAAAAAGACTATGCTGATTTGACTGGGCCTCAGGGTCATACAAAGAAGGTAATCTGTCTTCGATGGGGCCAGAGTGCGGAGTGATCTAGTCTGACCCCTATACTGTACTGGACCGAATGGACGCCTTCCTAATTAATAACGTTCCCACCTGGGCTAGTATGGGGTCGAATAGACTCCCGTCGGACTAAATAGCGCCGAATTACGAGGCCTTGGCATAGTGTTGAGCGAATATAATAATATCCACGCGATATTTATCTACATGCGCGCGTAGCACGTGCCGTAGTAGGGAACCGAATAAGAAAGTATCGTAAGGCGTTAAGATGTATATAGTTAAGTACTAACTTAATTAGGCTACTACCGCGCGGTTGCTACGTAATACCGTACGCAATAACCTATAGGTTTCTATCACGAAGATGTTAGTTTAGTCTCTAATTGGCCCGGACTGGTCGGGGCGGGGTTACGCCTAGTTTGATTCGACCCGGCCCGTACTAGTATAGAGACTGGTCAAGGCCATACCGACTACCCTATGGACCATACTACTCCGCACTCTGGATGGGGCTTCAATTCTCACACATTTGATCACGCACTTGGCTTGTTTCGACTGACGAACCCCAGTTGATAACCCACGTAAGTGTTGTACAAATTAAAAAATTCACGCATCAGCGACACAAAGCTCTTGTTCATCGGAGTGTCGATAGTTATGCTCAGTCAGGCATAAGGCACATAGGATGGTTAGGAGGTTGCTCGTCATCTCCACCACTACAGCCACAAACCACCATTCTCCCCGTTCCAATGTATCCATTGCACCCATGTATACTCTCTGGTACTGTTCGAAGCAGGTGTATCCATGGTCGTTGAATGGAGTTGTGTCGTCATGATTTTCATAATGTGTCTGCCGTCGCTCAGAGCTGCTTCGAAAGTGTCGCACTAGTATGGCTTACCTCAAGCAGATGGAATATCAGTGATGGCTTCGCGCTCCCGGTGGAGCATGACAAGAACTTCCTTGATGAAATCACAGTAGCTGAGCTCCTGCTCAAAACCATGGATCTCCCAATTTTTCAACTGTGTCGTAGCCCACTCAGGGAAGTCGTTCTTGATGCTGAGCACGATATCCAAGCAGATACCGTTGGAGTTAACGCTGATACCATCCTTCCAAAAGTCTGTGAGGATAGCCTTGAAGTCCAGGAGGAAATGGTCAACGTTCTTGTAGTTGGCTCTGTTGATAGATCGTAATCGCATCTGGGCGTCAAGCTCACGAGCACCATGATGGAATAACTTATGGAGAGCGCCCCATAAAGACTGGGCGCTTTCGCAATGAGTAGTGTATTTTAATATCTTGTCACTGAGCCTTGACTTGATCAACTTGCACGCAATGGATTGCTCGTTGACAGTGCCGCGCCCGTAAATGGTCATTTCTAGACTGAGAAACGCCAAGTAGTCGATCGCGAGGGCCTTCCATTCATTCCAATTATCGTAATCTCTCAGGAGGCGTGGTGGTGAGCGCGTCAACTTGCTCATATCCCGAGGGTTTGTGTTGTGGTCGCCGAGAGCCGGCGCGGAGGACGCCATCTGGCGCGGATGCAAACTGATAGGATGGTTGAAGGGTTGTAGATTGGGCAGCTGCAGGAAGAGGTTAATAACCTGGGTGCACAGATACCTAACTACCTACCTGCTCGGTTAGCTGGCAATGACGTAGCAAAATGGGCGTTTGGAGGTATTCTATAACCTTGTAGCACCTCCTCGAATCTTCCACAACCTTCTACGAGCCTCCATGCCGCCTGCCGCCCTTCCACAATGTTCCTCACTGACATCATAGCGAGGGCACGGACCCTCCTTCCAGCATATATAAACCCCTCCACCCCCAACTTTGTCACTCGTTTTTCCCCCTCATCTTGTCATTCGTTTCCCCCAGCCGTCGTCTTCCTTCTATCGTTGCTTCGCTTCATCTTATTAATTTTTTGAGATCCCTCTTGCACCTCTTCTCACGCTCTTTTACCCCTTCACTTTCTCGCATCTCTGCTTGTCTTCTCACTTCACTTTACTTTCCCCATCATACTGTCCTTTCTTCCTCAGAAGTTGGAAGCCGCATTTCATCTTGCATGGAAGGCAGCTGAGACTCCACCGGAGCTCCTTTTTCTTCTCACAGCCTTCATGGCTCGCTACTATCCCTAGTGGATGGCTAGCTGGGGTTCTTGTAATTTGTTTTACATTGAATCCACGAGGGACTCCCACGGTCCCCCTCTTTTGCTTCTATCCTGGAGGGATCTGCATCGTGCAGAGCAGGACATTGTGTTCTGTGGGGCCATTTCAACGGCTTCCTCCTTCTTCGCGCCTTAAAGAGTCAAATCTTTTAAGGCTGGGCCACCCCTTACGTTGTCTACCATGGCTAAGCTGCGGGGGTGGTAATCTTGGGATCGCATTGGATGGAATCTGCATCATGCAGAGCAGAACATCGTGTTCTGTGGGGCCAATGCATAGCTACCTTCACTCGTGGTCGGTTGCTGTGTTTGCTCTCCTTCTGGGGATTCAAAGGCTTCGCCTTGCAAACCTCCGGCGGTAGCTTCTGCTGCAGCTGTTGAGTATCCGCAGGATCTCCTAGTTTTGTCAAACTTGGATGCTTTCGTCACGTAGTGCCAGACCGCCAATTTTTCTGGGCCTACGTGGAGCATACTCATAGGAACTGCATCGGAGGGGATCTGCGTCATGTAGAGCAAGTCATTGTGACTTGTGGGGCCAATGCAACTAGATAGCTCTTGCAGTTCTTTGAATTTCAATGGTGTTTACTTCTTCAATTTCCTGTGAGATCATGTGGTAGTGTGCTGAATTTGTGCGGAGACACTTAGGCCTGTTGGCAGATTTTTGTTTGTTGTAAGTCTTGTCTTTCTGGCTTTGGTAGAGCTGAAACCAGCTGCAACGGCCGAAATTTCACCAAGGCGGCGTCTTGACCTAGTGGGATTACCCGCACGTCAGGCAGGGCTAAATGGCTCGGAACATGAAAATGTTGGTGAAGAATCAAGGACGTTGGACGTCGCAGGACGTTGGACGTCACGTCGCTCCCCCGCGTGCCCCAGTGCCCCGTGCGGCCAGGGTCTCCCGCCTGCCCGTCCCGCCTGCCGATCGGCACCGAGTTTATCCAGACCTTCCAACCGCTCCCCACCATGGAACCACCTCCGACATTGCACCTGCTTGCGCAAAGAGACCCAACCCAAGCAATTTCTTCAAAGAGCTCAGTGCTAGGCCGCGTTCCAAGGGAGACTGCGAGGACACGTCAGACTTTCGCGCCGTTTCGACGCATATGCCGTTCCAGGGGAAGCTCACAATCATGAGCCATTGCCAACACAACCGACCAAGGTTTGACCTGAAAATTTGCGGAGTCCCGCCATCACTGACTCAGAACCCCATGGGGATACCTGTTCACAACTGACGGCAAGAGACAGCCGGCAAGAGACAACCGGCAAGAACCGTTGCTGCTTGTCGAAGGTCCCTGAGAAGCCGGTCGGCGCGTTTCACGGAGTGACACTGCGGTGTGGCATGCGATCCAACCACCAGACAAGTCACGAGCAGCAACTTCACTTAGGCAGGCACGATAGAATCAAAGAGTTGAGTCCAACAGCACATCTTGAGATTACGCGCTACAACAGTTTGCGACTCCTCCTCCTCCTCCGACAAGATGCAAGTCGATCTCGTTAAAAACCCAATCTGGCTGATTGGGAAAATAGTATCGACCTTGAAAGCATCACGGAAAAAATACCACCTGCCCTGCTACCAAAACAAATGAATCCAACATGGGGTATCATAAAAGCAAATTCCCAGAACACCTCGCCAAATGATAAGACCAAGAACAGCCAGCGCCTACCCTAATCCGTGCGGCTACGTTTAAAAGACGCCTGCCAACACACGGACTTTGGGTGGCTACAGCCGTCTTGTCCGCCCTCCTACACAACGCACGTTTGAAGATACCTAGCCGCATTTGGGTCTAGAGAGATTTGTTCGCCTGCCCGGTTGTTATACGGCTGCAGGTTGTTGATTTCGACGCTGTAAGCGCCATTGCGAAGGTTTGCATATCTACAGCAATTAGTCTATTGAAGCAACAAGATGGGGACGGTGTTGAACTTACGATCGCTTCCTAAGCGTCTTTCCGCCTTCTGTTTCCAAGACTCGAATGTTATGATCTGGATCCGGATAAGAACCAATAAGGATGAAGTTGTCGTAGATGAAGTCCTCTTTGTCGTGTCTCTGCGCGAATTTCTGGAACGCAGTCCGACCGCCCCAAGAGGTTATCGGGACGAATCTGACCTCATCGTCCTCTCGGTTAACAATAATGGCCGGGTGCTCAAGCAGTCCGAGGTTGTCATCAAGTTGTAGGCGACGATAGAGGATAGATGTGGATGGGATGTTTGGAAGCCAAACCAGTCGGCCCGGGGTTGCTTCCTCCTTGGTGAGGGGGGTACCAAGTCTCCGAGAAGACGAGGATGAGAAGGAGCTGCATGATGTCGAGACCGAGGAGATTGAAGAGCTTTGGGATGAGCTTGGAGGTGGGCTTGCCGAGGTTCTCCAGTTACCAGATGTACTGGAAAGAGGTTGTGGTGATGGTGATGGTGATGGTGTGTTCGAGTCTGGAGTTGTTCTCATGGACCGCCAGTTCTCTTGTTGCCAAGAAGACCTCGGAGAGAGAGGTGGTGTCGAGGCTTGAGAGGATGATGGCGAAGAGGGAGGAGATGATGGGGGTGTCGAGGTCTGAGAGGATGATGGAGATTGTGGTGGTGTCGAGCCCCGAGAGGCTGAAGAGTATGAGGACGAGGAGGGAGACTGAGCCTGCCCTCCAAGTCGGAGATGTGGTGGGCGGTAAGCGCCGCTGATGGACGGTAGTGGTGCCGGTGAAGCAAGCATCTTGGAGGATTACTTGATACGAAGGATGTGATGTGGGTTCTAAGCTCTGAGCTGTGAGAGTCAAGATGTGGGAATCCGAGAGATGCTTGGTGTATGGAGAGGAAGAGGCTACAGCGAGGGTGAGTATGCATTTTATACATGCTGCGTCTTCTCGCTGCTTCCTCTATTCTCAGACAACTACGGATGGGCTGTCCTCAGTTTCCAGTTATTTACTGATGAACTGTCCTCAGTTTCCAAATAACTACGGATGTATTGTCCTCTGTTTTCGAGCAACTTGGGTTGAGACGGAGGACCTCCGGCGTCAACCAAGGAACCGCGAATGCGACGACCTCAACCCCGCAGACAGAGAACGGTGTATCGGTAATGTAGGCCTATTCTTGCGGGTGTATCAAGGGTAGCACCTTCCCTTACCCCTGAGCGCATCATTCCTGATCGTCGACAGCGGGACCCTGGCGCCTCAACCTTGGTACAGGGTCTGACTGCATCTTTGACCTCTCCTCAGCATAGGCCTGAAGCTTCTCGAAGGAGACCACGTCAAGATGCTTCTCTCCGTCTCCGTTACACATATATTTTTCGAGCCAAGCCTTCCCGACTGGCTGCACACCCTGCCGAAGATCAACATAGGTCGGATTCTTGAAAAACTTTTCGTCCCGGAGATGGAGGACGAGTGAGCCCAGGTCGGGTTCGATACCCGGATGTTTGATGGCGGGGAAGTCTTTCACGATCTTGGCAAAGTCCTTAGCATCTTTCCATTTCTCTTCAAGTGTCCTGCCGTTGAAACTGGTAAGGCTCAGAATCGGTACTCGTCCATTCTCTGGTGGCCCCATAACGATCGCTGGATGGTCTTTGATCCCGGTGCTTTCATTTGTACTGCCATTAATGCCAGGCGGGGGTAGATAATAGACTCCATCCTCCCCTGATAAATGACCTCGGCATCTCCTGGGGCTTGTTCGGATGAACACGACCCGGCCAAGAGTATAATCATTCTCTAACAATATCCTATCACCTGTCGGTGTAAAGCCAATCTCAGACCCTTATCAGGGCCTTGTATCCCTGGGCGACCTAGGTGGAGAAAGAAAAATGAGAAAAGAGGGAGACGGCAAGGTCTCCCTCCAGTTGCTATTGAGATTGCAAGGCGCAGGAGGGCGTCCCCGTCCGTTGGTGGACAGTTCTCTGGCGCTCTGCCGGCGAGACAGCTCCGGGAGCCTCTGTTGGTGGCGATGAAGCCATCCATCGCTTTTGCTTCGAGCATTTTGAGAAGCATCCGGAGAAGCATCCTCATCCGTGACCGAGCGAGACAACTCCGGACTGTCTAGCCAGTTGGCCACCTTCTTACCTGCCATTCTTGGAACAGCCGTTCTTGGAGAGATGGGTGACTTGGGCAGAGAGAATATTCCTGGAAAGATGGGTAGTCGGATAGAAGTCTATTCTGGAGAGATTAGTAAGTCTGATAGAAGTATTTGAAGAGATGGCTAACGTGGGTAGAAAGTAAAGACTTTGTGAGGGCTATATGAAGGATACAAGAGTTGGGTGAACGTCCTGAGATGTGAATACGGTTACAGAAGAAAGCAGCCATGAGAACGGGCGGCAGGGCATTCATATACTAGCTCTCGTTGAAGTTCTGCCTGCTCGAGTTTTGACTGCCTTCCGCCGAACCAACAAAAACAACAAGACCATTCTATGGTTCGTCGGGGCTGAGTTCGTGTTCTGCCTGCATGGCTTCATAGGAACCCGGTGGGTGGAAAAGCTGTGATGAGAGGAGTCGCTCGCAGGTACTGAAAGAGACATGAAGCGGTCTTGGCTGCAGCTCTGCCATGCGCACGAGAAGGCGGGTATCGCGCGCATATTGAGCGCCCTCGTACCTTCATGGAGCACCTGGGTGTAGAGTTGAAGCTGCTTACAGCCACCGAAAGAGTAATCAGTAGGTATTGCAAGCCTATTTCGAAAGAATGGCAAAGAGAAATCGAGATAGTTGGAAGTTGGACAAATCATCTGGCTTCCAGGATATGATTGTGTGTCGACATTAGACCCAGTGAAGAGTGACAATATTCTGATCGCAAGATATAAATTATCGGACGCAGCAATTTCAAGCGTCCTGCTAAGCTCACTCACTTCGAAGGGCTGTCTTTCTCATGTCTTTCCTCCTTCTCTTTCTTCCTCTGCTCCAGACCAGCGATCCCAGCACCCCAGGCACCCGCTTTCTTTCCCCAAGTCACGCCAGTCCCCCATATATGAACCCAGCTGATCTTCGGAGGAGGTTCAGAGTGCGTCCTGAACGGACTAGCCCCATGTCTAAACAGCACCTCATCTTTCTTCTCGTCTATGTCACTCGCCGAACCCATCTTGGCATCAATGCCCTCTGTCCGACTATTCACGAGCGCCTCCCGCTCCCGCTCCGCAACGCTACTCTCCCACCGCCGCACTTCTTTCGCCACAGGCCTCCACCATCCTTCTTCATTGCGTGCCCACCAGCGATTGCTGCACATCTCCCACAGTCTGCTCCTCGCACGCTTGTACGCGAAGCGCTCATCCTCGCCCGTAAAGGCGCCCGTCTGCTGGAAGTTGGGCGCGTGTCGCGCGGCACCAATGTCTTGACGCGGCTCCTCGCTGGATGAGGCAATGCCGCGGCGCACGCGGTTGGGTGGATCGTCCTCGAGAGCATCCTCTGCTAGGATTCCTTGAAGTCGAGCATGCGTCAGATCAGGCTCGGGTTCCCTGTCATCTGCAGACCCCTCGTAGCTGGAGATGTTAGGGCGGAACGGTGCGACTGTATCTTGGTATGCTTCTGCAAAGGTCTCGGAATGGATGACATCCTCATTGACCTGCTCCTTCTCGGCACCCTCAGTGGCAGGGCGCTGTGCCTCTGGGAAAAAGATATCATCTGGACCTCCGGCCGCGGTGATGATGAGCTTACATCGTGCCTCATACAATGCGTCAAGCAGTGTTATGAATCGTCGGGCTTCATTCTTTTGGAGCAATGTGAGGACGGGGACATCGGTAAGAATCAATGTGTGAAATGTCGAGGCCAGAGTGATGTAGTCGGCGGGTCCGAGCTGATGCGTGTTGCAGAGCTCACTGAAAGTCCACAGAGTAACCCCTTGAGACTGGCGGGGTACATGCACCTGCCGACCAAAAACTCGCATAACGCTGGGTGCCCACGGCGTCGGAAGGGCTTGGCCGGTAGCCTGGCGCTCGGCTTCGTGGAAGTTTTTCAGCCATGTCTCGTGGTCAGAGGCTGGCGCGGTCGGGGATGGCTTGACATAGTATTTCTTCGGGAGAGTGTTTGATTTGGAGGGGGCGGGCTCAGCCAGGTCAGGAAGCCAGATGCCGGGACCCGCTGTGCAGGCCTCGCCTGCGGCTTCCCTGGCCGCTTCACTCGCTGCAGAAACAGTGACATCAGCATCGCTTTCCCGACGATAGTCCCTTCCGCTCCCCAACTCCCACACCTCGCACCTTGCTTTGAGCACTTCCAGAAAGGGACCGAAATCGCCTTTACCGCCAAGCATGTTGCCACGCCCTCTCAACCCGAACCTCCACCGCAGCGAATCTAACGCTGACGGCGGCGGTGCAAACTCCACACCAGAAGCCTTGGCCAACTCCTCAGGCATGCGGTTGCTGGTAGCAATCAGGACACCGCCGAGCTGGAAAAATGGCGTCAGGAGGTTTGCCAAGATCTTGCTTGAGGCCCTATCCGGTAGTTGGAACTCATCCACGAATAAGATAGGAGAGTTTTGGATCATGTCTCGGGCAAGCCACAGGAGCGAGTGCTCGTCGTCAAGTCCCTTGCCAACGCTCCGTCTTCGCCTTAGCTGCTCCAACTGCGCTAACACCTCCAACATGAAGATGGAGAAATGAACCCGTTTCTTTTTTCGATTCGGGAGGCTTTCAGCGAAGAGATCAATGAGAAGCGACTTCCCGGTGCCAACCTCGCCGTGGAGCAACAAGCCTTTCGGTGAATCCAGATGCAGCGCTTCTTCATGGCTTGTAAATACTCGCGTCAAAGCTAGGTTATTCTTCTCTTTTCGAGACAAAACGGAAGACCAGATAGATCCACTATCCAAGCTCTTGGCACGGTCCTGGCCAACCGCGCGGCTAATCTGTTGTAGCCGATGACTATACTCTGTGGTCGGTTCATAATCTTTGAGTGAGTCGTATAGTTTTTGTAAATGAATTGCTGTCTTCATTAACTTCCTGGACGTAGGCTTGCGGTCAACATCAATGACGTACCTAGCCGATGCTGCGCCGGATCAGGTCTGATACGATTTGTTGCCAGAAGAGCTCGATATAGAACGAGCGGATTGGTTATTGTTACACCTCGTGCACCTTGTGTGGCCATCGAGTATCTTCGGACATACATTCCGCCTTAGGAACGCACATGCAAGGTTGTCTGGGGACTGCGACTTCGGCAGCAGGGAGATGATGTGCTATTTCGATGCTATCGTGTACCGTACTACGGCCGCGAAGCAAACCATTCCCGTTCATTTCCTCTTTCGGATATGTTCATCAATCACAGGAGCTGTGGGAGCAGCCATTGTTACAATTTACACCTTTGTGAGCTACTGAGACTACAAGCCTGGCTCTAGGTACAGGTATGTAAGGGTTAGACTGTGGAGTATCTTGGTTTACTACCAGAGGATGTAGGTAGCAATGGAGCATCTTTAATGCTCGAATTTAAGTCAACTTGACACACTTTGCTTCTACTAAACAACATTCACCGTGGAGACAGATAGCACTGTAATGTTTTCAACCCTCAAATTAAAAGCAAATTAATATACTTTCTACTTCTACTGACTACCTTTAGCCCCGGGCATATAAACGACATCTCCCCTACTCCGTATGACCGTGGTAAACTGACCTACCTCTAATATGCTTTATCTATCATTAGCAAGCGCTGGCATATCAACAGGGCAGGATAAGTTCCTAAATAAAAACATCTGAAGCTTACACATCTCTCGCCTCGCTCCCAATCATTGAACTGCTTCCAACTGTCTTAAACAGGTGGAGACCAACCCTCTTGCAACCAGTTGCTGTGGCTTCGCAAACAGGATGCCTGACGTTCACCTCTTGAGGCCCAATTTGCCTTCTATGATGCCCACAATATCCCTCCACTCCTTCATACCCCCACCGCCAATGTCACCGCACGCGAGCGACTTCTCAATCGGCCTCAATACCTCTACCCAGCCACCATTTCGGACATTCCACTCGCCCTCGAGCATCCCGACCTGCTTCTTTGTGATTGGATGATGCCACATGGCCGTGTTCATTGCCGGTGCAACCATGATAATCTTCTTCCGAGCCTCAACCGCATCGGAAGCGCAAGCAGCAGCAAACTCCTCGCGAACAGGATCAAGCAGACCCGTGGTATCCCAAGCTCGTATAGCGGACAGGAGTAGGTTGTCGCATATCCCGCCAACCATCTTCGCCAACGTGTTTGCGCTCAGAGGCGCGACGACCATAATATCCGCCCATCGCCTAAGCTCAATGTGCAGAATGCTCGCGCCTCTTGTCCATAGCTCCACCCACTCGTCTTCGTCCAAGTATATTCCGTCTACGTTCGGCATGGAGACGAGGTCGGATAGCGAGGGTTGCTCTGCGGATTGCCCGGCAAGGAACGCGGCTGCGGAAGACGTGAAAATCAAACGGATCGAAAGGTTTTGGTGGCAGGATAGGGCATCGACGATGGCTGGGATTTTGATGGTCGCTACGGAGCCTGAGGCGGCGAGAAGGAGATGCGCTTTATTGTCATTCTGATGTGCGGAGGCTACCAGCGGTCCAGAGTTGTATTTTCTGCGCTCAGCGGGCACCGGGTTAGTTGAAGACATCTCAACTAGGACAAGCTGTCGATGCAGCAGTGCTTTCGCTAGTTGTACCGAGGATCAAAAGTTCCGTGAAGGCGAGTCAAGAGCTCTTGATATGTAAGCATCATGCGGTTCGATGCGGCGAACTTTCGTGACTCCCGAACCTAGCATTCTCCAACACAAACAACCCAGTCACAATGTTTTCGAGGACAGCTTTCGCCGGCGTATGTTCCACATCCTCCAAACCACAAGGACAATACTGACAGCCGCAGGCCTTCCGCGCAGCAGTTCGCCCGTCGCGGCAACTCGCCAACCCGCTCCAGAACGCCCGCCTCACGCCTCTGCAAATTCGCCTCCTCTCGCAGGAAACGCGCCAGGCCATTGACAAGGCCGTCGCGTCGGCTCCAGTTGTCTTGTTCATGAAGGGTACTCCGGAGATGCCGCAATGCGGGTTTTCGCGGGCGAGCATACAGATCCTCGGCATGCAGGGCGTTGACCCCAGCAAGTTCACGGCATTCAACGTGCTCGAGGATCAGGACTTGAGGGCGGGTGAGTTTATAAGGATCTCAATATGGATAGTGACTGATGACGTGCAGGAATCAAGGAATACTCCGAGTGGCCAACCATTCCCCAGCTGTACGTCAACAAGGAGTTTGTTGGCGGCTGCGACATCTTGATGTCGATGCACCAGGATGGTTCGTTGGCGAAGATGCTGGAGGACAACGATGTCCTTGTGCCCGCTGAGGAGGACGCGAAGCCGGAATAGAGGTCGGCATCAAGGTGGCGATGTGTATGAGTGTCACGGTTGATTAGATATCCTATACATAACCTCTGTACGATTTAAGGTAATTGATGGGTGTTGCGGCATGTTGAAGTGTTGAGATTGCGTGGTTGCCGGTTTTGTGCTTCCCGGCGTCCTTCCGCCACTTCCTGAACCATCAGTCTTATTCTCACACTTTAACAGCACCTTTCAATGTACACTACTTTTTCACGTACATAATGGCACCAAATATCCCGTCCCGCGCGCCTAAGAGGGCTCCTGCGCAGAAAGCAAAGACTGTCATCTCCACGTCTACCATGTTCAAGAAGACGGCTAGGTCATTTAGAACAAGCCAGCCTACATCAAGCACAACATCCACCTTCAGCGGTAAATCTCGGAGCTTACAAAAACACGCTTCTAAACCCCGATCCACTCTCACATCCAAGTCAACGGCTCGCGTTCAGAAGGAGCTAGAGCACCCGTTGTCTACTGCTTTCAATGGTCAGTTTCCACCGCTGACAGTAGACGAATCAAGACTTATACTAACAACCCCCATCTGCAGAAGCCTCAAGGAACTACCAGACTACTGTCGTCTCCGAGGCAAATGCTGCCTTGGACTCAACGCTCCAATCTCTCTTGACGCGGCTCGATGAGCCTACACCCCAGGGCCTCGAAAAAGACGAAGAAGATAGCAACCGTCTTCCCACAACTGCGGAACTTCAATCCTCACACAACCGCTTGATCAAAGACCTGACCCTTCCTATCGAGTACGAGCTTCTAACCTACCCCGATCCTGTCACAGGACATTCAGAGAAATCTCTCGGCGAGCTCATGAAAGGCTTCAGCATAGACATCAAGCGAGCAGAGAAGAAGGAGCAAGAGCTGATGAAAGAATGGAGGTCGATCCAAGGAGAGATCAAGGACCTCTCGATTGAGATCATGGGACCAGCTGCTACGGAGGCCTTAATCAAAGGCAATACCACGAAGACGGTACCTGAAGAGTTAATGCCATCCATGGGACTTGATACCAAGAAGATAGACGGGTTCTTGAAAGAGCTCGGTGCGATAAAAGAGTTAGGTTTCAAGGTGGAAGCTGAGAGGAAGAAGCTGGATTCGGAGGACAATACTGAGAAGTTCATTGCAGAGCTCCGCCAGCGGCTAAAGAGTCAAGGCCTTTAACGGGGACTTGTCTTCTACCCATCCACTGCATGAGTTGAACCGTCGTCCTGTCGAATATTCGGATTATCTTCCGCTGGAGAGCCATATTTGCTGTCACTAGACTCGAACATGGCTACGTTTTTGCGCACATTGACTACCAGACGACTTGATTGTTCTTATCCTGGCCTCGCAACCTGTAATAGCTACAACACATTCATTAAAAATTGTAAAGCTTAGCTAGCAGGAAGCTCTTGTTTCATCTAGATAATTAAAACCACAACCTGGTCTCTTTCTGACCTTAACACCCTAACTCCTATAATCTGCTCATGCATTCTACATCAAACTACAACCTCGCTTTCGGAGACCACCTCGCATATGGATGCTCAATCGTTGTGGGTATCAAGTGATCTACCTCCAGTGTGTTAACGTACCCTGGATGGACCTGGCTCAAGTCGGTTATTCCAAGCAGTTTCATCGACGTCTCGAGCTCGTCCTTCATCACTGCTTTCTATTAGCTCCGTCCTTACCCTAAACACCTAAGACTCACCTTCTATCAAATGCTCCACACCCTCCTGCCCGTAATTGAGCGCGTAGAGGAAATGCTGCGCCATGCCCACAGCCGTAGCACCCAAGCACAAGCACTTGAGGATGTCCGTACCGCGGCGAATGCCACCGTCCACATACACCTCGAGCTTATCAAACACCTCGGGGCAGCACCTCTGCAGCTCGAGCAGCATCAGCACAGACGGGGGACTAGTATCGAGGCTCCTCCCACCATGATTACTAAGAACAATGCCTTGGACGCCGTGCTCAGCGGCGAGCCTGGCGTCCGCCGCGCCCTGAATCCCCTTCAGCACGATCGGCAAGGTCGTCACGCCGCGCAGCCAGCGCAGGTCCTCCCAGCTCAGGCTCGCGTCGATGTAAGTCCCCATGATGCGGCCCAGGCCGCCGCCCTTCTTGTCGTTGCGCGCCTGCGCGCCGCTCATGGGCGTGCTGAGCGTCTCGTCGGCGCGCACGCGCTCGTCGGCCTCGCGCTTCCCTGGGACGGGGGCGTCGACCGTCACGAAGATGGCTTTGATGCCGATGGCGGCGACGTGTTGAAGGAGCTTTTCGGATGCGCGCCGGTCTTTGTTCACGTACAGCTGGAAGAAGAAGGGGTGGTTCTTGGGGGCTTCGGGCACGATTTCCGAGGCGGGGAACGAGGCGTTGGTCGAGATCTGGGGCGAGGGGAAGAGCTAGCTGTCAGTCTTTCTGTCTCTACCCACGCGCGCTGCTGCTCGCACAGTCGCCCGCCGGACCTAGGGGCACATACACACTGCGCGACGCCGCGCCTGCCGCACGCGCGCGCCAACGCCTTCTCCCCCTCCGGATGCACGAGCTTCGCCATGGCGGCCGGACACACAAACAGCGGCAGCTGGACATCGTGCCCCAGGACGCGGGCACGCGTGCTCACGCGCGCGACGTCGCGCAGCACGCGCGGCCGCCACCACAGCCGGGCAAAGGCGGCCTTGTTCGCGTCGCGCGTGCGCAGGTCCGTGGCCGCGGAGCTGTAAAAGGCCCAGGTTTTCTGGTCGAGCGTGCGCGCGGCCACGTCCTCGAAGTCGTGGGCGTTGAGCAGCGTGTCCAGCGGCGGTTTGGTGTAGGCGCTTAGCTCGCTGGTGCGGGCTGGGGGTGGCTTGCTGTAGCTGGATGTGTTGGGTCGGCCTTGGAGGGCTTCGGATTTGGAGTGAAACATTGTTCGTGGGACTGAAGGAAGGAGAGATGACGAAAGCAGGAATGAAAGAACTGGAAGCTGGCAATTGAAAGCTGAAGATGAAGCTGAAGCTGAATGATTTGGGAGGTTAAATCTGGTATGTATCCAACCCGGTCGATGAGCAGCCAGCTAATTTATCTACAACAAGACGACGCGGAAAACCAATCCCGAGTTAGACGTCGTGAATTCACGCCGATGTCGTTGCATCGTGAGGATCGCGGGGAAGTGTACCTCGTCCATCGGCGTTTGATGCGGGGAAAGTCTCGGCGCGATACCGGCCGAATAGAGCAAATCTGACCCGAGCCGTGACTTCTTCTTCCTCCCGACGCACTGGTTCACAGATCTCGCCTCTTGACCGCCTAATCGTAGGTGATTTCCTCTATTACAGTCTATTAATGCGGCCGTGCCACTCCAAGCAGACGAACCTCCATTTTTTCTTTTTACATCTATCCTTGCGCCTCTCTCTGCGCTAGTCTGTCCGCATCCCTTGCTGCCGTCTCCCGCTCCAGCTCCTCTCTCCTTCTCACTGCCTCCTCGCCAATGCCCTTTACGCCCTTGGCCCGCTGCCGTTCCTCGTACAACGCCCTGCTGCGCATGATGCGGTTTACAATCTCGCCTGCGTTGACGTGCGCAAAGTCATGCTGCGGTATCTCGCGGAAGATTTTGAGCTTCTTCGCATCGGCATACGGATCTTCGGCAGTGGGCATAAAGGCAGTCGGGCCATGGTAGACGGCGCTCGGCAGACCATAAGGCAGGAAGCGGAGGAAGGTCGGGTCAGGGTTAAACGGCGCAGAGAAGACAACGGCCGAGACGTACTACAACTGTCAGCAGGAGCTCATGCTACCCGAACCTCGATCATACCTTGCACTGCAACACGCACAGGCCACGCTCAAAGACGTTCATTATGGGGTAGTTGATGCCTTTCCATTCGTTAATGACCTCATCGTCATGCACGCCGGCGATAATGTAGACGGGGCTGTAGTCGCAGCCGAATTGGGTGATGCGCTGCGTCACCGATTCGGGATGGTACCAGCCGCGCTTGTGGGCCTCTTGCTCCTCTTCTTTAATCACTCTCCGGAGGAACTCAATGTGGCCCGAGGAGAAGAGATCAAAGCCGCCGTCGACGTAAACGACGCTCTGCCCCGGACGAGGCTCCATGCCCTTGACCATCTGGGTGGACTTGCCCAGCTCTTGGTGCCAGCGCCAGACCTCGCTCCCTGGAGCCAAACCGGTAGCGTCACTCGCGTAGGCGACGATTCGTTCGCGCATCGCCTCGCCCGCGAGCTTCCTCTCCTCCTCGCTCCCATCGCCCTCCTCGCCGTCAAGGGCCTTTTCCAGGTCCTTGATGAAGTGCGTCTTGGTGCAGAGCAGCATGCGGCCGACCAGGTCGGTGGTGGAGATGCCAGGGGTGCGCTTGACAATCTTGAAGCGGCCGGCCTGCTTGACGAAGCGGTAGCAGTCCTCGCCCGACGCGTCCGAGGTGATGTCGTCGCCGTGGACGACATAGCGGCAGCCGTAGTGGGTGATCCAGGGCAACGAGGTGACGTAGGGAGCGTTTGGGATGGACTTTGTGGACCAGCGGCAGGCGTCGACGGCGGCGATGCTGCAAGGGGGCGGCGTCAGCGAGCAGATGCGGAGCGGGAGTGGTGATCGGCGGCTGACCGTTCAGGCAGAGTCATGACGGTCGGGCCCTTGTTGTCGAGGATGGCCTCGTCGGAGTGGACGCCGACGAGGAGTTCGTTGCCGAGCTGGCGGGCCTGCAGCATGGCGCCGGCGTGGCCTGGGGAGGAAGTTAGAGATGTACCTAACAAGAGGACAAGAAGAGGAAGTCCCACCATGATGGCTGAAATCAAAGCAGCCGTCAATCCAGATGCGGTCGTCGTCGACGGGCACGTCGTGCTGGGGATCGACGGGCCAGTCGCCGGGCTTGGGCGTGTCCTCGCGGGGCGTCAGTCTGGGGCGGGCGGGGATTGGGGTGGGTGCGCACACACTGGACTCATGGTACCTGATGGGATGGTGCAGGTGGTGGTTGCTGATGAGGGGCGCGGGCTGGCCGGCCTTTTCTCGCGCGCCCCGGCCTGACTCGCCGTTGCGCATGACTGAGCCCACTGCGATCACCGTGATAGACGCCGGCGCGCAATTTGCCAAACCATGACCTGCTTTCAAGCCGCTCTCCTCCTTCTCCGGCGTACCCCCGGACCCCCGTCATGCTGCCTCGCAAACCCTCCATCTTCGGCCGCACCAAGACCAAGCATAGTCAGCACCATCAAGCCGACGCCCAGCCGGCCCGCAGTGCAACCCCGGGCCCCACCAACAACGGCAGGGCAACTACGCCCGTCCCGCCCACCATCGAAGAGGCCGTCTCGCCCTCGCGCCGCAAGACGGGTTCCTCGCGTCACAGCTTTGCCTCCTCCGTCACAGACTTCGGTTCCAACCTGCGCAGGTCCGCATCCCTGCGCTCCGGCCATTCGGCCCATAGCCACAACGACGACAAACGAGAGCCCGACAAACCCCAGTCCAATGCCTCCAAGGCCGTCCTCTCCATCCACAACCTCACCCGCGCCCGCCAGAAATCCCACGACCACCTAGCACGATCCCCGCCCGACCCCCACGACCCCAAGATGGCCGGCGTCGGCCCCATGCATCCGCTGCTGGCTTCACGGCCCCCTGCCACCTCGGCTTCCAATGCGCCCTTTGGTCAATCCGCGCCTTTGGCCGCTCCCGCCAACATTGGCCCGCTCGCCGGCGGCCACAACCCCAACGCCATCTACCAGCACATCCATGACATGTCCTCCAAGCGCATCTCGACGCTCGACTACCTGCGAAAAGCGTAATCCTCTCCCGTCGACTGCCCTGTCCATGACTAACCGCCTCTCAGCCATGACGGCCGTGTCTACTGGTTCAATACCCTCCTCTTCACCAAAACGGACCTCTCCAAGCTCTCCTACTTCTCCCAGCGCAGCCTTGCCCGACGCGCGACCAATTACCTCCTGCTCGGCTTCTCTCTCCCTGCCATCCTCGACCGAAACTCGCAGAACCCGCATGATTACCTTCGCGCCCTCAATGCCTTGCTCATCGAATTCGAGACGTACCAATCCATCCATCCACCCGAGGGCACCATGCCGAGCAGCTTGTCTCGCGGTCGTGTCGCCGGCATGTTCAAGCGCGCTACACACGCCGCTTCAGGCGCAACCAAAGGTCGACGCGCAAGTTCCGCTACCGATTTTGGGTTTCCAGACATTGGCAGTTCCGACACTCCTTTCAATATGACTGGCAGCGACAACAATGACCTGCTTCCCGGCGAAGAATACACTCATCTTTTGACGCCGAGCTTACCTTTTGATCCGGACTTTTTCGAGACATTCTCGACTCTCTGCGATGTGCTCATCGATTGCTATACCAAGGTCATGAATTTGGTCAATGGACCAGAGGCGTGTGTGCCTGGTGTGGGTGAGATGTTTGCAAAGGCCGATGCGAGGGTCAGAAAGATAATCGTCGCCGGTGTGGTTCGAGAGTTTGAAGACGCGAGTCGCGCTGGCGCAAAACAAGAAGTGGCTGGTGTTGGCAAGGTTGTGCTAGGTGGACTAATGTAGGTCGTACGTCGGCGGAAGCGTTGGCAGTTACGACCAGGCGTTTAGTCGACAACCAGGCGTTCAGTTCCAGGCGTTAGAAGCTTTTTACTTCTACGACGGTACAGGCATAGGGAAGCGCGGGGCCGGTAAAAGGTACCTTGGGCACCTCGTCGCATCGGATCTTTGGCATGGTTGGAGTCTTGGGAAGGAGTTGCAGTGTGGCTCGACTCGAGCCGGTTGCTTTCACAACGCAACAGCTCCACACGGTACAGGTGGAGTTGTTGATTTGTTTGTTTTCACATCGCAACCACTCCAACGTACAGGTGGAGTCGGTCGATTTGCTTGTTTCAGCGCAGCATGTTTGATACCACTTTGCTTCATCGCAGTTGCATATGGGAGGATGGATGTCGACCTGCATTTCAAGCGGGTATAGGGCAAAATTAATAGGATAATGGATGGCTTCAAGGTGCACTTTACTATAAGCTTCGAGCTGGGGTCAAACAGTGGTTCGACAGCAGAGATCCCTTCACCAGACCAAGATCGTGTCGCTTAACGCTGTCGATCCGGAAGCAACCGCTCTGCCGCAGAGTGACGCCAGTGACGACACCATACTTAGGACTCCACCAATCCAGCACAGAACTTACAACAACAACCACCATGGCAATCATACCAGGCATACTTCCTCCCTCACTAGAGAATTGGCAGTTGATTGAATGGGCATGGCGTTTCTTCCCTTTGGTAAGCTCCAAGCTGCATCAATCTAGCAATTACTGACCGCATCTAGTTCACTGCGGTGCAGTGGCTCACCGACTGGTATCCCCAAGGCAAGACATCGAGTAGCTCTCGCCTCAACATTCCAGGCAAATGGGCATGGTTTACCATGGAAGCTCCGGGCTTCATCATACTACTCTACATCATGTTTACATTACCAACAAAGCTGGGCATCGCTGAACTACCCTGGGGAAACTGGGCCATGGCCGGGATGTTTGTAAGTTTCTCATTCCCCGCTCTCATCCTAAGCTAATCGCCCAGACAATCCACTACCTCTACCGCGCCATCGCTGCCCCCCTCTTCCTCAACCCCAGCATGTCCCCCATCCACCTGCTCGTCTGGTTCTTCGCTCTCGCGTGGCAGTTCGCCAACGCCATTTCGCTGGGCGGCTGGCTCGCAGGCTACGGCCCCATCACCGCATACGACTGGAAAGGCCAGCTATACCTGGCAGAGATCGGAATGATCATCTGGGGCTGGTCCCTGCTCGGCAACATCTACCACGATGACGATCTGCGCGAGATCAGACGCGCTGCCGCGCGGCGCCAGAAGCGCGAGGCGGAAAAGTCTGGCCAACCTGAAGAGGGCGTCGATAAGGTGTATATGCTGCCGAAGAACGGTTTGTTCCAGTTCGTGCTGTATGCGCACTATTTCTGTGAGTGGATGGAGTGGGCGGGCTTCTGGATGGTGGGAGGTTGGAATTGCACGCCTGCTAGGAGCTTCTTGTTGAATGAGATTGCGACGATGCTGCCTAGAGCCTTGCAAGGCAGAAGATGGTATGTGGAGAAATTTGGGGCCGACAAGGTGGGTAATAGAAAGGCGGTCATCCCTGGACTGTTGTAGGGGGTAAGGGGAATAATGTTGACAAGACACAAAATGGTCCAGCCATAAGTTGAAAGCCATGATAAGAGAAGCATAATGTATTAACGAAACGATCTATTCTAAGAAGTCTATTTAAACAACGCTTCATGGTGCCATAACTCATTCAACCTCCGCTTATGAACTCCTAAGCAAAAGACCTGCGCAAAGAACAAGGGTATCATCTGTTCAGCCTCCCTGTCCCGGAGCTGCTCCGACCTCGTGCAATTCCACCGGGCATCTTTAATGACTGCTCCAGTGGTCCACGGTTCGTTCGTCCAGCGGCAGTTCGCCGCGATTGTAGCAGTGCCGCGTCTCCGTACCGCGTCTCCATACCGCGTCGTGCGCGTCTCCAGTGCAACTTCCCAGTGCCACCACCACTAATCCTTCTTGTTCGCGCTCTCGACAATCCTCCGCCATACGTTCGTAACCTGCGCCTCGGCATTGTCGCGAACCTCGCTCCAGTCAACTTCATACGCTTTCTTGACAAAGCGCTCAACCTCGCCATTCCAACGATCCTTTGCGGTTTCGGCAAGACCAGCATGGCGTTCACGCGCCGACGGCGGCACAAAGGTGGGTTGCGGCTCAACAATGTTGCCCAAGGCAAGCGAGGATTGGCGCAGCGCTAGTGATTGCTGAAGACGGTTGCGCTGGTGCAGGACGACAGTCAAGTAAAGGACGGAACTTGTAAGGGTGAAACCACCGAGCTAGGGAGAGGTTAGAGTCATGTTGAGAACGAGACGCTAGCGAACGTACGAAGCCTGTGGTAAAGCCCATGGTGATCAAAAGGGCGATTAGATAGCAGACGATTCGCGACTCCTGAGGTGTTGGGAGCAATGTGCAGAGAGTATGTCCAGAGATGTCCAGGGTATGCAAAGTGGAAGGGGTCTAGAGCTGCCTGGCAGAAAAGGGGATAGACAGCGGTGTTGCCCTTTAGAGCGGACGGCGGAGCGGTGATGGTGCTGTGGTTCCAATCCGCCTCCGCGGCGGGTGGTCTTGGCTGAATTTCTCACGAAGCTCACCTCCGCCGACGCCCAAGCACGCCCGCCGATTCGCATCCTGCCGACTCGCATCCAGGCTCTAGGACGGGTTCAAGCCAAGCCAATTGCCCGCCGAACCTCGAATATCTCGCGACCCACGCCATCCTCTTACCCGCCTGATACCTCAACCTCTAACCTCCGCACCACACCTCCACCATGGCCGGCGCCCGCACAAAGTACCGCCACTTGTCGCGCAAGTCGTCGCACAGGCAGGCACTGCTGCGCAATCTGGTGACGTCGCTGTTCGAGCACGAGTCCATCTCTACGACCTGGCACAAAGCCAAGGAAGCCCAGCGTCTGGCCGATAAACTCATTACCTTGGGAAAGAAGAACACGGAAGCTAGCAAGAGGAGGGCAACATCAATCTTCTTTGTATGCAATGTCCTCTACTTCACATATATAAACTAACCTTTTAGCGCCCCGTCGAACTCGTCCCTAAACTCTTCGGTCCCCTCCGCGAACGCTACGCCGAGCGTGCCGGTGGCTACACGCGCGTGCTGCGCATTGAGCCGCTCAAGGAAGACCAGGCAGAGTCGGCCATCCTCGAGCTCGTCGACTCGCCCAAGGACATGCGGTTCGCCATGATGGCACAAACGCTCGCGCGTCAACGTAGCGAAAACATTCCGCAAAACGACATCACCAAGACCAACCTTAAGAAGGTGTTGCAGTTCCGGGGAGACAAGGGCAAGCAGGATTTGGAGGAGATGGTGCAGAAATTCTCAAAGTTGAACGCCGAGGACAAGGGCGTCAAGGAGCCGCTTCAAGGCAAGGTGTACCCGGACCCGTTGAACAGGACCAAGGGCCGGAAGGGCCCTCTGTACAGGTGGGGTTAATGGATAGCATTGGCAATGTTTCGAAGTGATGCATTCATTCTACATGTACAATATGTAACCTCTGCTGATTCCCGACATCTCCTGTAAGTCGGAACGACGTTTCGAAGTCGGGCGCCCAGCCATGGGTAAGAGCGATCTTCGCTCAGCGCGAAAGCAGCATTGGCACTGAAAAGCGCACGCTGTCGACAGTAATGTGATTTGTTGCTGGCGTGGTATGAAGAAGAAAAGGCGGCGGGAGCTCGGCGGCGGCTTTTTGAGGGCGCGGCGGGCCAGCGAGCTAGACTGCATCGGGATGCCCGACCGCCCAAGTTCACGACAATGTGGCCGCTTCTATCGCGCCTCTGATCTACCCCGGACACCATCAAGACTCCCCTGCCTTTGCCCGCCTACAATCCTCCAAAGTCGCCCGCCCTGCCCAAGCTCGACGACGACCCTCCCTCCTCTTGCGTCTGCCCGCAGTCACGCTCGGCGCCCCGCCATCAACCCTGCACCCGTCACGTCCAGCTACTGAGCTGGCCCCAACATCATGGACTACGAGGCCTTAAAAGAGCAATGGAGCGACATTGAGGACCAGGATGGTGTGAGGCTCAGTTGGAACACCTTCCCCAGCTCGCGCATGGTAGGTCACGTCTCAACACCACCGAGGGGATCGTTCGCTGACTGCCATCCAGGAAGCTTCCCGCCTCGTTGGTAGGTTCCCTCATGGTCTCCGCCACGTCTCATAACTCACGCGCCGCAGTTCCCATCGGAGCTCTTTACACCCCTTTGAAGGAAAAGCCGGATACGCCACTGCTCCAGTATGAGCCGGTCTCTTGCAAAGCGCCCTGCAGGGCCGTCCTCAACCCCTTCTGGTCAGTCCACAGCCCGGCTTAATATATCAATCTAACAACATCCAGTCAAGTCGACATGCGCGCTAGGATATGGATATGCCCGTTCTGTCTCCAGCGCAATGGTCTTCCCCCCCACTACAAGGACATCTCCGACCAGGCGATACCCCCGGAGCTCCACCCGCAAAACACCACCATCGAGTACAGGCTGGCGCGGCCCGCTCCTTCTCCTCCGATTTTCGTCTTCGTCGTGGATACTTGCCAAGAGGAGGATAGCTTGAAGGCGCTGAAGGATTCGATCATTATGAGCTTGAGCCTGCTCCCGCCGTGGGCTCTTGTCGGTCTCATCACATTTGGCACGACGGTAGGCATGGACGACTTATTGTAATATTTGGAAACTAACAATTTCAGACCCAAGTCCATGAGCTCGGCTACACCGAATGCGCCAAGTCTTACGTCTTCCGCGGTAGCAAGGAGTACACCGCGAAGCAGGTCCAGGAAATGCTTGGTCTTATGGCCGCCGGTTTGAGGCCAGGCATGCAGCCCCAGCCGGGCCGCGCTCTTCCTCCCATGGGCCCCGCTGCTCGTTTCCTGCTTCCCGTTCAGCAGTGCGAGTTCCAGTTGACCAACGTCCTTGAGCAGCTGCAAAAGGACCCTTGGCCCGTTGCGAATGACAAGCGTGCGTTGCGCTGCACTGGTGTTGCTCTCAGCGTTGCTGTTGGCCTTCTCGAAACCTCTTTCCAAAACTCCGGTGCCAGGGTTATGCTTTTCACTGGTGGCCCTGCCACTGAAGGCCCTGGTATGGTTGTCGGTCCTGAACTTAGGGAGCCTATTCGTTCGCACCACGACATTGACCGTGACAACATCAAATACTACAAGAAGGCGCTCAAGGTAAGACAATCTCAATCATAATAAACTTAGCTAGACTTAGCTAACACGAGCAGTTCTACGATGCCCTCGCTAAGAGGACCGCTCACAACGGCCACATTATTGATATCTTCGCTGGCTGTCTGGACCAAGTTGGTCTTCTCGAAATGAAGGGCCTCGCCAACTCTACCGGTGGTCACATGATTCTGACTGACAGCTTTACTTCCTCCATGTACAAGCAGTCTTTCGCTCGTGTCTTCGATAAGGATGCCGACGACAACCTTCTGATGGGCTTCAACGCATCTCTTGAGGTCCTGACCACCAAGGAACTCAAGGTCACCGGTCTGATTGGCCACGCTGTTTCGATGAACAAAAAGTCCGCTTCCGTAGGCGAGACCGAATGCGGTATCGGCAACACTTGCTCGTGGAAGATGTGCGGTATCGACCCTAGCTCCAGCTACGGCATCTACTTTGAGATTGCCAGCCAGGGTGGCCCCAACCAGATGCAACAGGGCCCCCAGAAGGGAATGATGCAATTCTTGACCTACTACCAGCACTCTGCTGGCCAATACCATCTCAGAGTTACCACTGTAGCACGGAACCTCAGCGGTCCCTCTGGGGACCCTGCCATCGCTCAGTCCTTCGATCAGGAAGCCGCCGCTGTTTTGATGTCGAGAATAGCAGTTTTCAAGTCGGAAGTGGATGATGGACCGGACGTTCTGCGCTGGGTTGACCGCATGCTCATCAGGCTTTGCTCCCGCTTTGCCGAGTACCGGAAAGATGACCCCTCTTCCTTCAGGTAAGCAAATCATCTTTATATCGAACGTAACTAACAAAATCAGGCTTGAAAAGAACTTTACCTTATACCCCCAGTTCATGTTCCACCTTCGTCGCTCTCAGTTCCTTCAAGTCTTCAACAACTCTCCCGATGAGACTGCTTTCTACCGTCACGTCTTGAACCACGAGGATGTCAGCAACTCTCTCATTATGATCCAGCCTACCCTTGACTCTTACGGCTTTGATCATGAGGGTGGTCAGCCTGTGCTGCTCGACTCAACTTCCATCCAGGCCGAGACTGTCTTGTTGCTCGACACCTTCTTCCACATTCTTATTTTCCACGGTGAGACGATGGCGGAGTGGAGGAAGGCTGGTTACCAGGACCAGGAGGGTTACGAGAACTTCAGGGCTCTGCTGGAGGCGCCAAAGGAGGACGCAAAGGAACTCATCCAGGACCGGTTCCCTCTTCCTCGTTTCATTGTCTGTGACGCTGGTGGATCCCAGGCTCGTTTCTTGCTGTCGAAGCTGAACCCCTCTACGACGCACACGACTGGCTCGTATGGCGGTGTTGCCCAGACTGCTCAAACCATCTTCACGGACGACGTCTCGCTGCAGACATTCATGGATCACTTGATGAAGTAAGTGAACCCATACATTTTATCAAGACGAGATTGGCTAACCATATTCGTTACAGGCTTGCTGTATCCGGTACTGGTTAAACGTTGGTTTAGATTATGCGCTATGTGGGAAACGGATCACTCACGACATAGCTTTCTCGAGGCGGGTGGACAGCGCGGCCCTCTTAGATGAGGCGGCGACTGTTGGTGCATTGTGTCTCATTAGCGAGCTCAAAAATCTGCAGAATAATTCCAATAGCCCTTTCAATGCCTTGATTCATGCGGCCGTGACGGCTAACAAAGTTTGCAGCCACGCCACTTTGGTCATGGCCAAGCCAAAAAGCGTTGGTGATGCGACCTGACAGCCTTGGTAACGGTAGGTCGCAAGCTGCACACACGCACAGCGGGACTGTGCCGTGCGTGAGACAGCTGCGCCGCTAGGAGCCGGCCTAGTGGCGAAGGGAGTAGGCAAAGGATCAACCTGACGGGACCCTTGGCCACCAATTATACGCATCCTAGTATAGCATGGCAAAGTAAAGCATGTAGGTCAGTCAGTCGGTGGGGTCGCACCAGGGGAGGCGGGCGAGGCAATGGCGAAAGTGATGTGCAAGGCTTGACGACATGATGGACATGGGCAACGCCTGACCTACCTACCTAGCGATGTACAGTACACACACATAGAGAGAGGGAGGGAGGGAGAGACGATCTTCGGGTGGGGTGGTGGGAGGGCAGGGCCAGGCTGGTTGGAAAGGCTAAGATAAATGAGAGAGAGGGGACTTGGGATTTGGGGAGAAGCTACTACGTATGTATGTACATACGTATGTGTGTACAGAAGAGCAGGGGCACGGTGTGGTGTGGTCTGGGGTACAGTACTCGTAGGAAGAGGGGGAGAGGGAGGGGGAGAGGGAGGGAGAGAGGGAGGGGGATGACGCGCGTCAGCGTGTGCGCGAGAGCGCGCAGATCGCGGTGCCGGCGCTGTGCTGTGCTGTGCTACGCCGAGAAGGCCATGTCGGAGGAGGAAAAGCGAGGCGTCGTAGTGAGCGGGCAGCAGTGAGCAGTGAGCAGTGAGTGAGCAGAGGGCGGTCGCGGCGGCGGTCGCGGCTGCGGAGAGACGGCGTGGAGGATTGCGGAGATGGCGGGTCTTGGTGCTCACCGGACGCAATGAAGTGCTGATCTTTCACTGCTGCTGCTTGTTGCTGCTGCTGTTGCTGCTTTCTTTCTTTCTTTCTTGCTTGCTTGCTTGCTGCTTGCTTACTACTTCCATGCTGCTGCCGCTGCGGCGGCGGCGTTGGGCGGAAGACGGAAGACGGAAGACGGATGCTGCTGAGCCGCCACACACACACGCACGCATTCACATACTGCATGCGCCGGATAGGATGGGTGCTAGGTAAGTGGCTAGGTATCTGGGTGGTGGCAGTGCGACCGGCCTGACGTAGAAATGGGCGGTTGCTTGCTTGGGTGTGTGCGGCATGGATGGGCACTGCGACTGGGAACAGACAGCACAGGGCCTACGCATTGAAGGAAGAGGATGTGCAATGCAGATGAAGTGAAGAGACGTGAGGTGACGGTGCGACAGACAGACGATTGTGACGAGTGATGGAGAGACAACTTCATTCCCTACCGAGCTAGTAGCTACATCCTTCCTCTCTCCCTACTAACCACACTATCACTCTACTGAGGAGAAACCACTCAGTCGCGTGCTCATTCGCGCGGGAGCGGATACGATAGGCCCGAGGGGCAGGCAATTCGTCCACGTGGTGGACCTTGCCGGCCACCATGATATGTAGGGGAAGCAACGGCGTCGCCACTGCACTGCGCGCCAAGCGTGATAGAACCTAACGGATGTGCACTACGGACACAACCGCTAGTTGCCATGGCCTAGCCGCAAGCCCGACGGAAAGGACACTGGTGGAGACAAGTCCCTTTTTTTATTTTTACCTTCTTTGCCTCTCGCGAAAACGTCAAGCACGCACTTGGCGCCGTCGACATGGCCGTCGCTTGTGCTGGTCGATCTTCACGACCGACCAGGAACGCCAGCCACAACACGGCACGCATACCAATACTCTCTTGTCCCCCCAGCAAGCTGACCTGTCATTTTTGAAACCCCGGCCGCTTTCCTTCCCCCCCTCTCAACGTCGAAGCGCATCCCCCAGGCGTTTTTTTAGATCGCGATCTCGCGAACACCATGGCGGCACCTCGGCAAGGTGCGAGAGGGGAGGGGGGGAGGGGCGATAAGGGCGTGCGGGCAGCCGCTCAGGTGCGCGGCCGCACCACCACCATCCTCGACTGCTGCGGGAGACCCCTACCCGCCCACCGCTTAGCTCGTCCACTCAGACGGCGTCGTTATGCCGGACCCGTTCTTCACGCACACGCTTCGCGCGGCGCGATAGAAGGAGGCGAAAAAATCAGAGGGAGGGGGCGGCGGCTGTAATGTATGTATGTAGGCATTGGCTTGGACAAGGGGCGTGCAGCGCGTCGTTTATCGCAGCACGTCAGAGCCGGATAGTGGGCCTCTTCTAGACCCCAGGACATAGCTCAGGCACGCCCCGTCCTTAGCGGTTGCTTATTCCCGCAGAGAGAAAGAAAGGCTCTGAGGCCCTGATGAAACGCACGTCTTGGCCCGTCAGGCTCCGACAGACGCAGCCAAGTGTCGGCAGCTGAGTGGAAAGGCAGGCGCCGGCCGGTCAAGACGACGACCGTGGGATGCAAGGCGAGAGGCCGAGAAGGGGATGAAACGCTCTCGTCAAGCTGCGGATGCGGGGCCCTTTGCCGATCTGCCGCAGAGCCTGGCGGATGTCGCCGTCATCGCCACCTGATCAGTTCGCTGACGTCGGGCTCAATGAGACATGGTGGCGAATATCCGGACGGCAAAAAGAGTGGAGCGGACAGGAGTCCTGGATAATTCCCGAGGCGGGAGTTCGAAACAAGCAAGGGCATCGACGTACCCCATCTTTTTGCTCTGCGCGTGCTTGCGGGAAGTCCCAAGTGGGCGTGACATGGGCGTCGCACAGGCTCTTCGGGTCGCGTAGACACCTTGTGGGCAGCAGACACGTTTTCGTTCGAGGGGCTTATGTTATGCCCTCGGGCGTCGCACGGCAGCCGGTGAGCACGAACGCTCGTTCAAAACGTACGAAGCCGAATGGGGCTCACAGACAGACATCTGTATGCGCATGGTTGTACCAATAAACTGGGCCAATGGCTGGCAGGCCTGTAGCCACCCGCCGCGCCAAAAGGTTGATCCCATGCAAGCTGCGGTTGCGCACGCGCCGGCTGGCAAAGCAAGAGGGAGAGAGGCTACGGTGAAGCCTCCGGGGGCCATGCATCCCAAGACACAAGCGTGCAGGATCTTGCGACATGCTCACTGAGACAATGACGCCGCAAACGAGCAGAGAGAAAAAGTTTTTCGCCCTGTCAGACAAGAGGAAAAGCCACTGGAAAAAAAATCTTTTTAGTTGGGTCGGACAAAGACGACTTGTTCTGTGGGGAAGGGAGTTCCAGCCTATGTACGCTGACCCTGCTCGCGCCGCCACCAACCTGCAGCAAGCATGCGGGGACCCAGTCAGGGCCCTGGTCGAGGCTGGCAGGGCAGGCTGCAATGCAGAAATCGAAAGATGGCTGATAGAGAGAGGGCGTAATTGGGAGAAAATGTCGCAGGCAGAGTGAGATGGAGGCGGATACGTGTGTGGTCGAGGCCGAGACAGCAAAGAGGAAAGAGGACATGTATGTAGGGACAGCAGCAGCAGCAGTAACAGCGGCAGCAGCAGTAGTAGTCGTGTGGAGGAGGAGACGTATCGCAGATTGACGAGAGGCAGGGCTGCAGATAAGCTCTGGCCAGCTGAGAGGAGGCATTCCTCGTGCATTCCTGGCGCAAATCGTGTGACGGGCCTTGGGGCGCAGATGACGGGGCTGTGCTTCTCTAGCGGCGTGGGGACGCAAGAATGCGGGCGATGGCGTGAGGGCAGAGGGTGGGTAGGGCGGCAGGCCGAAAAGCACCAAAGCGTCTAGCTGCTGCTCGTCCCTGCTTCTGCCGTGTCATTCGCCCTCGATGCCGCCGTCCATCTTCATTACAAGAGGCCCCGTCCGCCAGTCCGTCGAGCACACCACTCTCCCTTTCCCTTGACTCATCCAAGAGCACGTCCATATAACGCCAGAAACCCCACCACCACCATTACTACTACTTCCACCTCCCCCTACTACTACCACTCCTCCTACTACTACTACTACCACCACCACCACCATGGCTGCCGAGTGGTCCCACGACTTCTGCCTCTCCTGCGATAAGCAGATTGCCGAGGGAGCTTACTGCTCCCAGGCCTGCCGTCTGGCCGACCTCGACAAGGCCTCGTCAGAATGCTTCAGCTCTTCCATGGCCTCATCATACGCTTCATCAAACAACTCGGGCTTCTACCTACCACCCGCCGTCAACTTCTCCGCATACAAAACAAAAACCGACTCGCCGCCAACCAGCCCTGCCGCCTACTCTCCCAGGCAGCAACAATCCTACTTCTCTTCCAACGACGCATCAAAACGTACTCTCTCACCATCATCCTCCCGCTCGTCACTGTCATCAGTAACCACGCCAACCCAAGGCCTCTCCGCCGAGGCAGCTACCCAACTCAGAGGCTACACTCAGTCCTTTGACCAAGTCCGTGACATGCGGAGAAGGAAGACGTCTGCGTGAGCACGTCATATCCGCGAACAAACGACGGCCGTACCGCATTCGGCAACCCGCATCATTACCACTTCTCTCATTACCTTTTAAAATCCCAAAGAAACATGGACATTTTCAGCATCCTGGACCATTCCGGCATTGGGCTCTACGGTTTCCTACATGGATCGAGATCCGGCGCACACTATTTCACTTTTATTTACATTGGGGCGGCCACGAAACATGACCAGTTTCTTGTAGATTCAGCGCATTTTCCTTTCGGGTCCCGGGCACGGGATTTTGTGATAAACAAAAGTCGATTTATTACGTTTCATTTGTTAAACATGTGGATGAGAAGACTGGGAACGGAGTCGGGCTACTTTGCAAGGAACGGGATACCACGGGCAGGAAAGTGTGGGGAAAGCAGAGTCGGGCGCAAGACAGTTGCGCCATGTAGCATCGAATACACAACGATTGCCAAGCAGGATCAGGGGCGAGCGTGCGTGAGATGGCGTGAATCGTGTCACGAGCTGGGTACCTGACAGCAGACTGGAGAGCACATCATCCGACCAAATGCCCCGTGTCTGCCCCGGACGGGCAGCTCGGTCTGTTCCGGCGTCTCCATGCTCCACCGATTTTCTCCACAGACCAGCCGGCTCGACCCCGCCGCGTCGTCATCGCTTGCCTGGGAACCCTGTCGCATTCCCGTCGTTGGCAGAGTCGTGCAATCGGAGCCATTCCCGCCCGAACTCTCGCGACCCCGTCTTTGCTTCCCGCGACTTCGCGCGCGTGTACCTGCCCTCCCGCCGAGCCGCTGTCCCTCTTTCCTCAACACACCAGCCTGCCGCGCGCAGAAAGAAAAAAAGTCTCCCGCAGGCCTGGAACGCGCCGTACATAGAGTACCAGCAAGGAGACGGTCAATGACATGGCGGCGGTGTCCGCACCCTAACCGGGGCCGGCCGCCACTCAACCCAGCTCCACGGGCGGCCTGGCAGCCACCCGCTCACGCAGACCGCTCTTCGCTGCTCAAGTTACTCTTGTCTCTCTCCACGGCCTCCCGTTCGCGCCAGCAAACTTTGCGCCTGCTGGGAGCACGCGTCGGCGGCCTACCCCTGGGCCGTCGTGACTCCCGAGCCTCACCCGTCGCGTCGCCCTGCCTTTTGTCCGCGCCCGGAATATTCACACCTAGCAACTGTGCGACGCCCAACCTCACCACCACACAACCTTCCATGACACACCGCTCTTCGAACAACATGGAAGTCTTGTGGTCGTAGTCGGCCAAAGAATGCTGACTGCCGCCCGGGTCCAAGGAATGCTTCATGTAGCAGGGCCCTGCCGTCGGTAGCGCGCAGCTCGACACCGCAACATGCACGAGATCCGCCCGTTGGGCTCTCTGGTAGTATACACGGCTCGTCTCAGGCCATTCATCTGGTGTAACTCTGCCCAATCTTCCTCCTCCTACTCCTCGGCCGAGCGGATCCTCCCTGCTGGATATGCCTCCTTGACAGCGTGCTCCTTCGTCGTCATCACCACTTGTTGTACACATGTCACTCGAATCTGGACTGTTCCGCCGCCGGGAACCTGCCTACGGAGCAATCGGTGAATGGAACCGTCGCCACGGCTTCCCGAGGGCAGCGAGGGGCGGTTGCCTTTCTGGCAACGTCTATGATGTTTCCTTTGCATCTTCCAAGCAGGCACCTAGCCGTGTACGCCCGTGGGATGCTTTGAGTGCATGAAAATAGGCGCCCCTCTGCCGGAAATAACTCACTCGGATTCTCCACTCGCCAGACGGCTCATTGCTCGCGCATCAATATTTCGATCCAACCCTCTGGGCTAACACCGGCGAGCCACTTATCCTTTACCTTCAGAAGGGATGAATGTCATGAAGATCGGCAGTCTCAGGGATTTTCGTGCTAATCTTCACAGCACACGGCCGCCAAAATTGCTTTGTTCTACATTGAGCCATAAGATTTCCCCATTCGGACGGCTTAGTGCTTTAGGCAAGCCCTAACACATATGGAAACAGTTTGTCAGTGCGCGCGGCCGGTCGATTCGCAATTCGGAAAAAGGGCCCAGTGACGGTGCGCCAACGGCCCACATGCAAAGCAAACTTGACAAGTCGAAACGTCCCAAAAGACTAAACAGCGAACCGCATTTCGTTCGGATCGACGACATATCACCCGTTCCCAACACCAGCACGTCCGGCATGCCCCGAAACACTGCACGTTTGAAGAGCCACATCAGCCTCCCTGTCGCGGCGTATCATCCAGAGCCACGTCTCCCCTTCCCTCTTCACCGAGTCCCAAAGCCGCGTGTAAGGTACTCGGCCAGCACGCCGTGTGGTGGAACCGAAAGGGTCGAGACTGCCGACAGGGAAGCAGTTTTGATGATGACGCTGCTGCTGCTGCTGCGCAGTCGAGAGCGGCACGCACTGCCGGATGCGGATTCTCCTGCGATGGTGCGGTGGTTGACGGGTCTGGGCCTCTGACGTCCTCGAAAGACCCTTGCTCAAGATTTTTCCAAGAGGGATGGCTCAATGGATTGTCATAAAGGGCTTTTTAATTCCCAGACCCTAGTTTTACTATAGGTTGGTCGTCAGCCACTCTCGTGAGCTCGGTCAAACATGCTAGGAGGCTCAAACGCGTCTCAGACTCTTACACTAACTTTCCACTGACTCACGCTGTCCCCAAATGTTCTCAACCGGTCTCTGCGGCCGGCTTTGTTGGGACGGGCTCGCTTGATCGTCTGCTTGAAAACGTGCTCACTCCACTCGCTTTCTCGGTCTCGTTGACTTGTCGTTGTCATAACCTACCCGTCCAACATCAGCACTTGTCGATCGTGCAACGGCACCCAACGCTCCCAAACATACTCAATTAACTCGCCGTCAGCATTGATTCCTCGGGCGAACTTTGTACTCGTACCTAAAATTGAACTGAAGCGTTGCTCACCTATATCAGCGATGCAGTGATTAGCGTTGTCGGCTGAGCTTTAATTCACATGCGCCATACAGGCGCTCTTATGAGGGCGCAGCTGGATACAGTTGACTGTCATACCTATTCCAATGCCGTCAGAAGCCATGTACCCATGCACACACCTTCACAGGAAGGCGGTTAAGAACATGTGAGTCAATCCAACGTCATAAGTTAAATCATATACAACTTGTATCAACACGAACGTATGCCGATACTTGAAACACGCGAGGACTGTCTATAAGCCCTTTGCGCCAGCCAATTCTCATCTCTCGTTGTTCTCGCTCAACGAGCGCCCCTCCAGCGTCATTCAGAGTACAAAACCAACAGCCACCAAGGCCGAGAACACCGCCGTCGCAACCATCCTCGTCGCCTTGCATGACGAAGCCACCGACGCATGCGTCTCACTCGCCGACGCCGCCGCAGCCGTAGCACTCGTCCCTGAGCCCGATCCAGAAGAAGAAGCAGAAGCAGAGCCGATGAGCGGCGCTCCCGTAGCCGTCGACACCGCAGCCGTCCCGCTCGCGCTGCCGCTCTCGCTTGCAGTCGCCTCAGTGCTCGCCTTCGCACTCGAAGCCGCGCCCGAAGTCGCACGCGCCGAAGCCGTCGGGCTCGCTGACGTCTCTGCCGCCGTCCGTCCGCCGTCCGCCTTGACGCCAAACCCTATGCGCGCTTCGTCCTGGTCAAAAACCGTGTAAACGTTCTTGAGGAATACCTCGCCGACGAGCCATTGCTTGGGCCCAAAGGACTGTCGCCCGATGATGTTGCTTTGGCAGGTGCCGTCGCCATGGCTGGCGCCGACGTAGTCCTTATGGCTCATGTTATACGCTTTTCCGTTGAAGCGAAGCGAGATGGTACGCTGCGTGTCGCAGGGTATCGCAAAGATCTCGCCGTTGCGCTTCGTACCCGGGATGAGTGCGTGCACGGCGGCGGCGTCATCACCCGGCATCAGGATGAACGAGGTGCCGGTGTCGATGATGGCGGTGCGGTCGGTGAGGCCTGCCGCGTCTTTGCCGTCTACGCTTGCGCCATCCAGGGGGATCTCCCAGAAACCGCGATCGTTGGTTATGGCCTTGGTCCAGGAGAGGGACCCGTCATAACGGTCGGGGTTTGGGGCGCCGAGGTTCAGCTCGCCGTCGTTGAGACCGTCAGATGTGCGCGACAGATGAATCCCGTAGAGCTTGGCAGGGATCAGTGACGCTTTCGAAAGAGCATCAATCAGTGTGCCTGAAGTGACATCACTCGTGGTGGTGTCGGCGCGACCAAGTCCTAAAATCCCGTCCATTGGGTAGGACTCAAACTCCTTGGAGGCATAGGACGCGAGTCCAAAAGACAGAGGTACGCTATAAGTCGAAATTTGGACATCGTCCTTGGCAATCGTGCCGTTCACGTTCCCCGTACCATAGGCAATTGAAAAGGCCGTGTTGGTGATCTGTTGGTTGGAGATTGATTAACACTGCGACAATGTTGGACAATCGCACAAATAACAAAATCCAAAACGGTATGGTTCAAGAGGGGGAGGCACCATGGACATCAGGGCAGCTAAGACGCGAACGGTCTTGTTTACGAAGATGTCGCTGCGGTGGTCTAAGCGCGGCGCCAATGGCATTTACAGCAAAGATTTCAATGGCTCGAGGGCCGACACCTACCTCGAGTGTATCAGAGTCGGAGTCACCCAAAGAGTTGTGTTTAGAACAAGCCTCAGTGGTGCAGTCCGAGCCCATGACCCAGGTGTTGGCAGCACCTGAATCCAACAGCAGATGGTATTCCACATTGCTTGTCCCAAAGCGAAAGGTGGAGAAGTAGGAGAAGTCGGTGCCGTCTTGATCAACGCCTACGCTGCCCGACTGAGTCGGGGTGTTTGCGGTGATGATCTTGTACTCATTGTTCCGGCGAACGGGCACGCGGTTGAGAGGAACGCGGATCGACAGGCTGTCACCCGGAGGTTTTCGGGCGATGATATCATTGGCGGTGGCCTTGACCGGTGCGACGGCATCGTCGAGGCCAGCGAGGTAAGGGTAGAAGGCGGCGGCGTACGGCAGGGCCGCCAAAAGGACACAAGGCGAGAAATACATAAAGGACGATGTGGTTGAACAGAGACGAGGCAAAAGAGGGGGCTGACGGTGTTGAGGGCAAAACAAAAACAAGTGGCGGGCGCAGTGCAGAGTACAATGCAATCAAGCAGACTCGGCAGGCCACGTTGGAACGGCAATCACTTTCTTTGTTCTGCGGAAGATAGGAGCGGAATGCAGAAGGAAAAGAAAAGCAACACCCGCCCAGAAGAATCTCACTCATCAGCAGGAGGAGGCAAAGGAAAACCGGTTGGCGTGGGTGATCAACAGGCACCTCGAGGGAGCTAGTGTAACACGATGCATCAAGCGCATACGATAGCGGCCGGGCAGACGGCCGGAGGAAGGCGTGGAAGCGTGGATGCGGAGACCCGCGACCCTGGTGGCCTGGGCGCGCGTCTGATCGGCCGAGCTGCGGGGAGATGGATGGGGTGATGGTGTCACGACGACAATACGGTAAGGTACGGTAAGGTAATGACGGCACGTGCTGCTGCTGAGTGAGTGCCCGTAGTCGACATCTTGTTGTCTGTCACTGGCCAATTCCGCTATCTATCTACTCTACGTATACTCTGGATGGCTGATAGATAGCTACCCGCACCTCCCGTCGAGGCTCATCAGTATTTCCTTATCGACTGACATCACGGGAGATCTGGAATTGATAGGAAACGATCTGCCCGACCCCTGTCTCTCACACCGCTGGCATCCGTTGGAGCTTGCGCACGGGCCCCTCAACAGCGATGGAGGTCAGAGTGATGTTGGTTAGTACTTTCCCTCACGCCTCCGACTCCCCTTACAGGATAAGAAGGACGCCTGCCCCTCATTCTCCTGCTTCCATTTCCCCCACCTCCTTCACTCTGTCCCACCATCCATCCATCCACCATGTCCTCCTCCAGAGCCTCCGCCATGCGCTCGCTGAAGTACCTCTCAGCTCACAGCAAGCAAACCGTTCGCCGTCTTCATATGACCGGCCCGGCCACTTTCCCTAGTGCCGCCCTCACTTCTGAGCGCTCTGTCGCTGGCCTTCCCAAGGACATTGCTGGCCTGCGTGCTGAGTGCATCAAGAGGAAGCTTCCCACCGCCGGCAACAAGGCCGAGGTAAGCCAAACCCCCCCTTTCCAGTGCATTGTGTAACCCACGGCAAGCACGCCATCAGCCACGGACCAGAGTTGGAATAGAGTAGCTGACTCGTGCCCTGTTATAGCTCACTAGCCGCCTGACGGCCGAATTCCAGACCCGGGGCTTCGCCATTGACACTGCCAACAAGCGCCCTAGCGCCGAAGACGCCTCGTCCGCCCCGGCTGCCACCACTACCCGTCACTTCAACACCAGCAGGACCCTCAAGGCGGTCAATGACAGCTCCACCATGGACTTTGCCTACCTGCCCGAGTCCAGCCCTGCCGAAGCTGAACCCTTCCGCCTGCGCGTTCCTCTCCTGCCTGACGTCAGCTTCAAGTCTCGCAGCAGTCAGCAACTCGAACAGGAAGTCGATGCTGTAAGCCAATCCCTTGCTCCCAATCAACCTCAGGGATTAACGCTGACATTGCTCTGTAAAGCCCGCGCCAATGCGCCCTGAGATCAACACTGTCGCGGCACAAGTCTACTCTCCCTCAGCCTTGACTGATGTCACGGACAACCCGTCCATTGACTTCCAAGGGCTTGCAAACGCAGTGTCTGCTGCTGCTGCGAGATTCCGCCCCAACGACAATGGTTCGGAGCAGGGCATGATGAAGCAGATCTGGAATGATCTGTTGGACGACGTGCTCGGTCCTAAAGACACCAATGGGGCGATGCCTGCTCATTAGGGCGGGGTAGCAGATGGGACGGCCCGGTCCCCTTGTGGATGTGCCATTGGATGGCTACTGTCCAGGATGTGGTTGGTTGTTGCGTCAGATGTTGCTCTTGTTTGAGAAATCCTCGCTTGAGTTTGCTATGTCGCTGTAATTTGTTTAAGTTTATGTAGATTGCCGCTCGCTTGAAGCGCTCAAGCTCCGGTTATGGTTTTGATGTTGGAGGATGTTCTTTCTTGGATCTCATTCAGATTGCAATCCGTCCGCTCAATTCAAGTTTTTCCCCACGGACACTCATTCGCATGCTTATCGTCGTTGCCGTTGCTGCCGCCGAAGTGTTTGCCTTTGACATATTGGCTCGGAGATGCCTAATCGACAAATTCCGACTCCCGACTCGGAATGGGAAACCCCCGAGAATGGTCAGAATCAGTTCTTCCATCCTACTGGAAGCCCCAATATCTCGAGTGGATGAAGATCGAAGATCCCCGGAAAGCCACGCAAACCCTCGACGAATCCCTACCGAAAGGATTGCGGTAGGGCCTCATTCCGCCGTCCGTCCAACTAATCGGACTCCGAAACGGACCTCCGGGTCAGCCGGGCACGCCGGGCTCGCGGTCGATGTTTCCGCATGCGTTGGCAGGATGCGGACCCTGCCCCTGCAAAAGAAGGCAGTCGAAGGCTCTTGGAAGCGGCGCGAAGGATTGGGAAGCGCGCCCTCAACGCTGCTGCGCCCTGGCGTCCGCTCGGCCAGGCGCCACCGCGGTGCTCCCTCCGCCCACTCAATGCTTGGACATGATACCTACATGGTGCTCCGTGGTTGCCGCGGTGCGTGCGTGCGTGCGTGCGTCGGCGCGGGCACGGCGGTCTGTTCGCTTGGACGTGGCGCGCCTTGCGCGTGTATGTGGTAGTATGGAGGAGCCTGTGGTAGGAGTGCTATCGTGGCGTGGCGGCGAGGTATACCCTGACAGAAGCGCGCCTTGCCTTGCGCCTTGTGTGGCCTGGGCTCGGTGCGCAGGAATACCGGTCAGGGCGGCTGGGTATGGTGGTGGTGGTAGGTGGTGTAGATTTTTATTTTTGGCGTCGTGTGGGAGTTTGAGTTTTGTTTTGTTGGTTGCTAGTGGTAGTAGCTAGGGGGGACGTGCTGGTCTGCTACTAGGTACTAGGTATCCACGATCCTTCTACTCTACTCTAGATTGCGGCTTGGGTTGGGCGTTTTGCTGCTTGCGGTTTAGGCGGTCGGTAGTTTTTCTTTGGGTGCCGGAGTTGAAGTGGGCTTGGGGTTCGTGGCTAGCCGGATTGGGTAATCTGGACTTCGGATCGCTTTTTGGGTGACTGTGGTCATTTCCTTGTCTTGATGGAAGGAGATTTGGAGGAATGATGGTGTGGGTGTCAGTTGTTGTAGTAAGGTTTGATTCTCTCTTTGTATATGAGGGTCGATCCGCTAAAACAACTCACTGAGCTGTTTGTTGCTTTTTTATCGCATCGGACCATGCTTAGACGGTAGTTGATGCTTCGTAACTGCTGTGGTAATTGATTGGCATATAAGTTGCAGTTCCTATCTGAACACCGACACTGGGGCATTGCTCACAGTGTGTGACAGTATCGCTGACGGGCTTTAAACACTGGGAGATCAATTACTCCCGGCGTCCGGGTTTATAGTACGCACTCGAAATATCGAATGCATTGTCAACACACGAAAGCTCTCGGTGCTTATTTAATAAATCCCTCTTTCCCATGCTTACACCTACTTAATTCTTTCAGCGTTCTGTCTTTCTCTGCCTTAATATGTTATCTTAAACTTTAAATTATAGTTAGGGCTAGTTACGGCTTTTAACCTCCTTAGCAACTTCCGCCCCTTAAGACAATATTCATCGGTATATCTAATTAAGATTGGCGTGACGTTTGTACAGCTTTACCGATATAAGACGAAACGTTATAATGGTTAACGTTTAAATAAAGTTATGATTTATAGATTCTACTTAAGCAGTTCCTAAGTAATCGTTTTATAAATAGTACCTCTCTATTAAACAAGCCTTACTCTTAACCGAGTCTCTCCAGTTTTCCTATATATATTACCGCTTATAATATACAATTAACCGCGTCCTTTAAAGTACAGTTAAATTTAAGTATCTTTACTACTTTCAAGTAAATTAATTATCCTTACTTATCAGTAGTTAGGTTTGCTAATTTAGTAGCAAGACAAGGTAGTTCTTTATTTGTTCGAGTTTATTTACCTTATATAAATTAAGAATTCTACGTTAGACGTAGTGTTCATGCAAAATCGAGTTTAGACGAATATAAGTAGTTAATTATTTTATTTTATATCTACGGTCTCGAATCTGCTATCAAAATTAACTTAGCTAACTACTAACTTAATAAAAGTTAATTTCCATAGGGTTAACGTTAAAATACCTAAGATTAATAGCACTTTTAAAGTAACGGATAACTGCGTATAACTAGTTACTATATTATCTGGGATATAAATAATGTTATTAGTTTCTATAATAGGTGAATATATAATTAGCTATATAGTATTAGTGCGTAAATACCAGATAAATCTGTATAAAGTAGATTCATAGCGAACTTAACATGACTGCTGCTAAGGCTCTAAGGCATTTTGCATGGTCAGGTTGTGTCTATGTTCGTAGAGGCTTCTTCAAGTTGTTCATGGTATGTAACGTTCATCACCGCGAACCAAGATCCACCGTCCAGTGAGGCGGAGGACGATACAAGCAGACCCTATAGAGTACTTCTTGCCTAGCTCCCAGCCCGAGTCCTGGGTATGAGTGAAAAGGTCTTAGAGTACACACAGACTCTACATATCTTAACTGCGTCTCTTCTTCCACTCCATACAAGCATCGCCATCTCACAACATAGCGAATCTCGCTTGATGGAGACGGACGTTGAGTTGTGTCTATGGCCGTAGAGGCTTCTTTACGGTGTCAGTAATTAAGTAAATACACGGATACACATCATCACGAAGAGTTGTCTTTGCTACAATTTTGTACGGTGCAGACCTTCCTTTAATATCATTGCATTTCAATTTTGGCAACTACTGCTCAATGACCAGTGACCGCATACTCGCTTCCCGCATGTCCTGCTGCTACACTCTAACATCGTTGCCGTTCTTGTCATCCTTGTTCCATCTCAATGGCAACGCCTTGGCCACCCGCATTTGCTTGCAACGCTTCTCCTCCTCCTCATCTATATGCTCATGGTAGTCGCAATGAATGAAAGCGCGCCAGAACTTCCGGGTTTTCTCGTCGCGTTCTGTGGCTAACTCGAAGGTGACTTTCAGCCAGAAGTCAGAGGGGATCTGTCTGCGAAGTATGAGTTCTTCCCGTATGTTATCCACAGAACTGTTGAAGTAACGGCTGTGTATGTCGACAAGATACTTGTGAAAACGTGATGATGCCGGAAGTCGGTCGTAAGCTTTCAGCACAAGAGAACATGATGGTAGCAGTAGACATCATCCTTGATGAGATGGGTTCATGGAGATGATCGCGTCGATGCAATCATTTCTAAGTAGCCGAAGGTCGTATTGGTCTGCGAATATCAGAAGCTCCAGTGCCTCTGATTCGGGTTGTTCTTGATAGTAGTGTTCAATCTCATCAGCCTTGAGGGTCTCACCCTCATCTACATGAATAGGTTCAACTGGTAGATGAGAGCCACGAATGTCATGAGAAGGCCAGCTGGGCAAGGCACCGCTGTAGAGCCAGTCGAGGAACAGTCTAAAAGACTTCGGAGTAACATCGCTGAATGTGAGCTTTCCTTCGAGTGTCTCACGAAAATTTCCATCAAGCGCAGCGCGGGAGTTGGGTGAGAAGTGACACAGCAGGTCTTTGTGGATGGTAAACGCCTCAACTTTAGGGTCATTGCCGACTTCGACAGTCACCATGATGTCCCTCAATGTACCATCACTAAAGTTGCAAATCAGCAACACGCATATCACGTGCGCCATGAGAAGTAACCTACTGGAAGGAAGGGCTTTTCTGAAGGTGTCTTCCAAAGGCGGGTGTGGGCTTCAGTCCGGGGTCGGCGGTGACAGCGTTCGCACTGCTGACGTCTTCTTTCTTGCCCTTGCTCTTGGTAGGATCTTCGCTATCGCCGTTGGTCGGTGCCATTGAGGCCATTTTGGCAGTTGGGGTGCCACAGGTAGACAGTGAGGTTTCCAGTAGGGACTGGTGGTGGTTTTATAGCGCAGCTACTTGGTGACTTGGTGACATTCACCTACCACCACGGCTTTGAACGCGGGTGAATGGTCTGTGATGACGAGAACCACGTGGTAATTTCTGGTAGTGTCGGTTCTTTCACTGTTAACACAGCCCGGGCGTTTGCCAGGGCGTTCGCTACCAAACAACCCAACCACCAGGTACCCACCAGTCCAACCATAGTGTAACAGCCAACATCCTTTTCATACTCGTGGCTGGAGCGTTATTACTCATCGCCTTTGGGATATATATATGAGATCGCCTTCTTCTTCTCTTTCATCTTTTTCTTTCTTTCTCTATCCATCACCACCTGTTCATCCTACTCCTTTGTGTCCTTGTTTTGCCACCAACACTTTCCTTTCTCGCCTTCTGAATGCTCATGGTACCTGCAATAATCCTCATCCCAAGGCGTGTATTTCTCATCACACCCATCCATCTTTTTCAGCAGGAGCGGCAGCAAAAAATCATTGGGCAAGTGCCTCCGAATTATAAGCTCGTGCCGATGGCCGTCGTCGGAGCTGCGGTCGTAGTTGCGCGCGTATACATCGATTAAGTACCGGCATACGGGTGATGAGGGCGCCATATGCTCAAAGGCTTTCAACACGATGCTATAAGATGGCAACGAGTCACCGTATTGGTACGCCGCGTGAATGGCGTCAAAGAGGTCGTTGCGGTAGTGTCGGATGTCGTATTGGTAAGCAAAGATGTAGGCGTCCATAATCTCAGCTGCAGTGCGCGTCCGGTAATGCGCTTCCAGGTCCAGAGCTTCGAGAGAGACCGGGTCGCCAGACATCAGGGTGGCTTCGTCGTGCACACAGCTGGACTTGTCTGCGGTGCAGCATTTGCAGCTGCAGATGAAGGAATGGTCTGGCCAATCTGGCACCGTGCCCATGTAGGCCCAATCCAGGAATACCTTGAAGGTGTCGACGCTGACGTCCTCCAGTACAAGACCTTCTGTGGCTTCTCGAAAATTTCCCTGCAAAGCAGCGCGAAAGTTCGGCGAGCATTGGCAGAGGACGTCCCTGTGAATGCGGAAAACCTGACCGCCGATTCCAACTCTTACAATGACGCGCTCTTCGCTGATGGAGTTGTCCCTGATCTGGAAGTGAGCAGCGTTGCCACCGCTACCCTGGCTCTTAGACATACCAGAAGCACGGCAGCTTGCGAAGGCCACTTGAAACTGAGTGAGAGACGGAACTTGTCAAGTTCTCCTTGGCCACGCCCATGATGGAGTCTCGTCTTTGCATGGTTGCGGAAGTACGCCTCTCTGGCGTGACGGCGATGGGTAGGATGGCTGTGGTTGGGGGTAAAGAAAAGTCCTGGGCCAAACGAAGCTATTGCGCGCTGGATGAAGAATAAATATGCATTCCTAACATTTCAGGAGCAGCTATCTACAATCTTGTAGGAGTAAGCATAGCAGGAGGCGGTCTGATCTGGTTGCAAAGTCAGCAGACAATGTTCCAGGGCGCAGGCGCATCAGTGGGGGATCTTGTCTGGAGTGTGGAGCAAACATGCTTGGATAAGTCTTTGCCGCCCACTCAGCGACGGAGGCAAGCGCGCGACAGCGTCAAGCTGTGACTCGGTGCCCAGCGCAAGGACACCAAACTCATGCCCGATGCCCCTATACCTATAGCCCACAGGTTTAATGCTCGTGGTAAAGCGCAGATCAAGCGTGTCACCCAATGAGTCGTCGGCGCACCGACCACTTTTGCATAGCCCACGTGGTCCTTGCGAATTTTCCGGTCAAAGCCCGTACGTCCCTATCTTCGGAGGTGGAAGGAAGAATATATCTGGTCTGGCCGCCTCGCCTTCGTCGTCTCAGCACTGTAGAGAAGCCACTTGTTAGCAGGTGACAACTTCTACCACCCGCTTCCATTTCCACGTGCTTATAAACGGCTGCCTTCTATGGCGGCACATGTACCCGGAGACCTAAAACTTTATTATGCCAGGATCGCATAAGATAGATCTTGTCAAGGAAGGCAGTTCAATGTGGGGTAAACATATAATTGAGACGTGGAGATGTAGGAGTACGTAAGGACAAGTTCAGCCTTATGCTGTCCATCCATCCAGATACGCGGTGGGACTTTCGAAGAGCCCGCCTACGCTGACAAGTAGAAACATGTCTGATTAAATTAATCATGACTGGTTTACCACTGCACGAGCAGCTTCACGCACAGCTGGAAATGGCTGTTTCGTGACAGTATCGTAGCTTTGTTATGCCGGGATCATATTCAACTTTGGGTAAAAGAAGCTTCTATCCGGTAGGCATTTGCCGTTTATTGTAGGTCTGCGGGTTTCAACGACCGTGCTTTCAATGGGAACATGACGAGTTAATTACGCCATGAGTATCGGAATCCCGCTCTGGTTGGTCTTTGGTCGGCATTAAATGGTTTACAAGCAATCCAGCAATTCTTGAAAAGCGTTTGCGTCGACTTCCATCAGAATAGCTTATACTGGTGCGGAAGTCGGGCAATACGGAAACGAGTCCTTGACGAAGATCTGAGTTGAGATTACGTTTCGGTTGATGCCGTTGTTGACCATGATTCCAATTCAATGTAGCGTGAAGGACAGTATTAGTCGCCACTGAAAGCTACCAGAGAAAAGGGCTTTCGGCATTTCCTGGAGGGTACGGAAGTGCTTCGGGTTGCGATCATGCCGCTTGCTTTAACTGCGTTAGACTCCAGGCTACTTGCGGGGCTCCGCGAGCCTCAATCCGCGCAGTGACCGATGAGCGTTTGGACATACGTATCAAACTTGCAAACGAGTGATGGAACGTGACTTCGGAAACGAGATAACCACAGGTGGTGGTTGTCGGTGTAACAGGAAGCAGACAGATATATGAGACTCGCAAAACGGGAAGGCATATACACTCCCGCGTGCAGATAACGTCAATCAGCACCGTACATGATTGATAAGGGAAAAATGACTCTCAATTAACAGACTCGGGTGGACTTGTAGGGTATCGGAATTGTGCCCGGCCTTGGTCAAAAAAGAAAACTCCTGTCAGCAGCAGTAGGAAAGCAAATCGCAGCAACGCACGTACAAAAGAACTCCTTCATCCTCAGGAAAAAACGCCCAAAATTCCTCCACTTCATCGTACCAAAAGGTGGGTCCGGCTTAATCAGCTTCTGTAATGATATCTTTTGCGTTCACCTTGACATTCTCGCTATTAGCATCTCCGTCATTGTCATATCCGTCGAGTTGAGTCGGTTGTTCTACCTCGCGTTCCTTGTGATCGTCCTTGTGTTCTGCGTCTTGCTCCTTCCAGTCGCTGCTACGTCTGCTGGCGGTGACGCGTACAGGGGTAGACGCATGCGCCGGGGTCGCCAGCGGGCTTCCAGTTGGCGCTGGACCAATACCGGCGTATACGCTGCCGGAAAGACTCTCAGTGCGGCCGTGACCGAGAAGCCCGCTCCTAATGCTGCCCGTGTCGACTCCCTGCTTGCCCGCATAGAAACTGTTGCGCTCCGAGGGCAATGCTGGCGCAGTGACGCCAGATGAAGAGTAAACACTGGCCCGCTCAGCACTTGCAAATCCACCAACGGCAGCACGGCTTTGGCTGTGGTACAGGCCGCTTGGCGTGCCAACAGTGCTTGCAGTCTCGATATTGCCACTGAGAACACTGAGGGGGAGGGACTCGCGACTTCCGCCCCAGACAGATGAGGGGGCTAATGCGCGAACCGAGGCATTCGTGTCGAGAGAGTTACGGCGACGGCGTTTGGAGGAAGATGCGAGGGTCAAAATCGAAGCGTTGTCCGAGAGCATATTGCCAGCTGTCGCGGCCTGATAGGTGTTGGGGTTCGCTTGCGGCTGCAAATGAGCAGGTACGGCAGAAGCAGGAGAGACGGGATATTGGTGCGAAAAATGCACGCTGGCTGGGTGCAGGTTGTTCTGTGGCACGGTACCGGCGTGCTGGCTGTTTAGGAGGCCGGAAGGAGTAGTCGATTGTATGGTGGTCAGAGTCGTGGTCAGAGAGCGCTCGGAGTGGTTTGGCGAGGAAAAGGTGCTATTGGCGCCGCCATCATGATGTGAGCTGATGCCGCCTCTGGTGTTGCTCGTCTCGGCTTTCGACTGGCCTGCATCAGAGTATATCGTCTCGGCGTTGGTCGCAAGGGTCGGGGCGGCCGACTTGACGGTGCCAGGGTCCTCCGGGCGGTCCGAGGCCTCGTCGGAGTCGTAGCTGTGACGATGGGAGATGGGCTCGGAGAAGGAAAGGTGTCCATTCGTGCTGCTGGTCGCGGGCGCAGGGCGGTGGAGGTGGCCGGACTCGGGGTACGGGTTGTTCTTGACGGCGGCCGCCTTCTTGGATTTAGGCTGGGCCGGCGCGGAACCCTTGAGATTGGCGACGCGCTTGATCCATGCGGTGAAGGGGCGGCGGCGGGAGTGGCGGTCTTTCATGGTCAGCATGCGACGACGACGGGCGGAAGGAGATAGACGCAATGCAATGGTGAGGGGAGAGCTCCGGAGGGCGCGGACCGGCGGCGTAGGCAGCTGGATGAGGCTTACCTTGCGGCCTGGGAGCTGGCTCGGCGGTGGCCATGGCTTGGCACGCGGTAACAATGCGGTTGTCGTGAAGAATGGAGGTCGGGTCGTGGTAGATTGGGCGCCTGTGACGGGATCGACCGCCTGCATGCAATCAGCCCAGGGTCGCTCGCCAGTGATCGCCAAGCTTGCCATTTCCGGCGCCGCCTCCACTCTCGGCTGCGTCATAGGGAAACATCGCCCTCCATGTGCCCCTCCCCCCATATTCCCTACCTTAAAATATGAACCTGCGCCGCCGCGATGTGACCACCGCCGCCCTCCCTCGCCCCATCGAGCCGCTCCCGCCCCATGTCGTTGCTCAGATCAAGTCTTCGACCGCCATCACCGACCTGACGGCCGTCGTCCTGGGCCTGTTGTTGAACTCCCTCGACGCCGGCGCCGCCAGGATCGACGTGGCTATCGACACCCGCCGCGGCGGCTGTGTCGTCGAGGACGACGGCTCCGGCATCCTGCCCGCCGAGTTCAGGGAAGCGGGTGGTCTGGGCAAACCTTATAGTGAGCCTCCCGCCGGCTGCTATATCATATAGCCGCTGACCCAGCCAAGGCACTTCGAAACATCAGAGCTCCCTCCCCGTGCATGGGCGCAATGGCACGTTCCTCGCCTCCCTGGGTGCCTCGTCCCTCTTGACCATTACCTCGCATCACTCCCTGCACAGGTCGCACAACACGATTGTCGTGCATCGATCACAGGTCATCTCCAGGCTGCTCCCTGCCCCGCATCAGCAGGAACTCGCCCTCCACGATCATGGCACGCGCGTCACAGTGCGGGACCTCTTTGGCAACATGCCAGTGCGAGTCAAGCAACGTGCGATGATGGCCGATGACCGCGGCGAGGCCGAACGTCAATGGGACGCTCTGAAGAAGATCATCACAGGTGTGCTTCTCGCGTGGAGACGGCCGGCGTCGGTGCGCCTCCGGGATGTACAGAGCAATAAGAACATCACTTTGCAAACCACACGCCAGGAGCCGAGCGGTACAGAACGCATCGGGAAAGTAAAAGTCCACGAAGAGTTACGCCCTTTGCTTTCCATATTCTCACAGGCCTCTTACATCACGCCCAATGAATGGGGATCTTGGGTTCCTGCCTCAGCGTCGACTGCTTCGATAGCCGTCAAAGGAGCCATATCACTAGAGCCGGGTCCTACCAAAACTATTCAATTCATATCAGTTGGTGTCAAGCCAATATTTCCGGACAGAGGCCATAACGAGATCTTTGATGAAATTAACCGCCTGTTCAATGCATCGAACTTTGGCACGGTCGATGAAGAGCCAGAACTGGATGAGCGAGAAAAGGAACGTCGAGTAGAAGACAAACGATTCAAAATCGATGGCCCCACGCATCGACAGCTCAAGGGCGGCAGGAAAGGTGCTGACAGATGGCCAATGTTCTGCTTGCATGCCACTCTCAAAGACAATGATGAGGATGCGCTTAGTTCGGAATCGAAGCTGCACTCTATCATTGAGGTTCTACGAGCTATGATCACCCAATGGCTTTTGGTACATCATTTCCGACCGCGAAGTCAACGGACAAGAAAGGGGGGAAGCAAACCAGGCTCTGTTTCAAGTGACGTCTCGGGTTCTTCTATGCGTGCCTCTGCAGGCGACACCAAGTCGTTTGTAGGGCATGATAAACCTGCGTTGAGCACTGTCGAAGACAATACCGAACCAGGTTCGCAGCACGCACCTCTCGGGGTTGGTCAAAAGCGAAAACGTCCGAGCACCTCGGCAGCAAAGGCTGCTCTTGGCACAGCATATAATGAGCCGAAGATATTCAGTGATTGGAGCAGAATTAGAAGCGCAAATCCTTCCTTCTACAATAACATATGGTCTTCGAGAAAACCGGGCTCGGCACATGGCGCATTACCGGTAGAGGCGACAAAATCAGAGAGAGTCTCTCTAGCTGCGAACTCAAGCAACAAGGGCACTGAGTTAGGAAGATGCTCAGGTCTCTTTAGGCCAGACCCCATCTTACCTGGTCAACTTAGTTCAGTAAAACATTCTCGTGACGATTCTGTGCGGCAGCCCGAGTCATCTCTGGATCACCAAACAAACAATGTTGCGTCTGTCACGCATTCATTGATACAGCCGTCCGGAGATGACACCGTAAAATTGACTGACACAATGAGCAACGAGACCTACCTCGTGAACTCCAGGACAGGTGTTGTTATCAATCGAGATGGTCAAAAACCGAACTCGTCAGGGCTATCGACGTATGGAGAACCCGCAAGCATTTCGTCTGTCTTCGACAGGCCCCTTAGCCTGTCTCGTAGATCTAAAAGTGCGGGTAACAAAGGTGATAGCGGCAGCAAGTGGCTTGATGATTTTCTCGCCAAGTGGGATAACCCGATATTCCGTCCAAGCGCTGCCGCCATACCGCAAGTGAGCCTACAAGGTATAAGCAGCGAATCCAGCGGGATCCTTTCCGGTCGGCAAGGTCACTACTCTCACGAGGCAATCAAACAAGCATTCACAGAGGCTTCCTCGCTCGAGGGGACAAAGCTGTCAAAAGACGCTTTGAAGCGAGCCTCTGTCGTGGCACAGATCGACAAGAAGTTTATTCTAGCAATCATGGACGGCAGCGAAAGGACCAGCGCACCTTCTCGTCATGATGAGATCAACGCACCCAAGCGGATGCTTGTGATCATCGACCAACACGCTGCAGACGAGCGCTGTCGAATTGAGGGTCTGCTAGCAGAACTTTGCATGCCTGCAGCTGGACAGGGCCGCGGTTACCGCTCTGAGCTTGGCCATGCGTCCGGCATCAAGACGAGTGTGCTCGCAGATACGTTGTATTTTGAGATATCGGACCGAGAAGCGCAGCTGTTTGAGTTGTACGCGGCGACATTCGCAGACTGGGGCATCCTCTTCGACATTGGCCAGTCGGGGGCGCGGAAAATTCTCATTGTTAAAACGCTACCAGGGGGCATATCAGAGCGATGCCAGGCCGACTCGAAGCTGTTGATATCGCTCCTGCGGACCGAAGTGTGGAAGCTTTCCGGTGGAGGTGGAGCCCGCACGTCGTCGTCCGACGCGAGCAAAACGATGACCGTCGCAGACTCGGCAAGCGAGACGAGCGGACGAGATTGGCTTAGGCGGGTGGGCAAGTGTCCCGAAGGGATTCTGGAGATGTTGAATTCACGTGCATGCAGGAGCGCCGTCATGTTCAACGACGAGCTGACTGTGGCGCAGTGCTCAGAGCTGATGGAGCGGTTAGCCACATGCGCGTTCCCATTCCAGTGCGCGCACGGGAGGCCTAGCATGGTACCATTGGTCGAAGTGGGTGGGGGTGTGGCTGGAGGCGAGGGTCTGGGCGTGGCCGAAGGATGCGGCGGCTCTAGCAACACTGGCGGGGAAGGGGGAAGCGGGTTTGTGGAGGCGTTCAGACGCTGGGGCGGCGGGGGGGTAGAGCAAGATAAAAGGCCGGCATCACGAGAGACTAGAGAGCAGTAGAGGCGTGTGGCAGGCGGGCGGGCAGAATAGCGAGGGCGATCGCGTTAGCGCGCGTCGGGCGTGGGGTCGTTGGTTGCCGCGTCAATGAGAATGGGCGCGCGCCGAGACCGGTCAGGAATCGCACGCAAGCGGTGCGGAGACGGGTTGGACACGTCGCGACGGTGATCGCGGCTGGATTGAGTTTCGCCGCGTCGCAATGCTGGGGCCCGCTTTTATGATGTGGCTGCGGCGGGAGGGGGAGGGGGAGGGGGAGGAGAGAGAAAGAGAAGTGAAGAGAAGGGAAGAGGGTATAAGTGTGTCTAGGAAGGCAATTGCATGGATAGTGGTAGATAGAGTGTTTACATGGCCAGGGAGTGGGCGAGAGGGTCACGTACAGTAGCGCAGGCAGCTCCATCCCAGGGCCTGCCTGTTGCTGTGCGACGGCATTCTCGAAGCTCCAGGCTCCGGGGGGGCGCCACCAGGGCGCCGTGCATCAGAACCCCCCTGAACACTCCAATCAGCGGCCCTATCGACGTCAGGACCAGCCCACCCCCCTCCCGCATCCCGGGCCTCGCTGCTCATCACTCATCGCTCACTCTTTCCAATCTACCCTCCCCAATCTCCATCATCGTCGCCCGCAACCAGCAGACACCTGTTCGCTTTTTTTTTTTCCTGACCCCCCTCCAAACCTTTCCTGCACCACCACCACCACCACCACCAACACAACACTCTCACACACCCACAATCAAAACAAGTCGTCCGCGACGCGCCCGCACGCGCCTTACTAGCAGAGCTCCGTTTGTTTCCGTTGCCTTCCAGAGCACGTCCGCAAGCTACCGTGCTGTCTCTCTTGCCCGCCTCCTCCACGCCAGCCAGCCGTTCCTCTCTGCTGCCTGCATTTGGCTTTTTTGGCTTTTATTCTGTCTTGCCCAGCTTCTGCTGCTGTTGCTTCTGCTGCCGCCTGTCAGCTCTAGTTCGACAGCCCCCTAGGTTCCCAGCGATCGCCGCTCCGCCGAGCTGCGTCACCACCCGACAGCCCGCCGCCGCTCGAGCCATCGCTACTTCGCGACAGCTCCCGGAGCCGCGCCGCGCAACCACGCCGACGCCCGCTGCACCCAACGACGCTGCGCAGCTTCAGATGATCGCTGCGTCGTCGTCGCATCCTCCTCCTCCGCCATGCAATCTATGTTCCGCCTCCCATGGAGCACCGAGAACGCCGTCCTGGACAAGGCCCAGTACTCGCAGAAGCCGCGTCCTGTCGTCGAAATCCCGCTGCTGAGCAAGCTCAAGCGAAAGCGCACCGACAGCCCCGAGCCATCGCCTCCCTATGGTCAGCACTTCCCAAAGAAGTGGAAGTACGCGCACGACGGCGTGCGCCCGGTGGTAGAGATAGGGAAGCCCGATCGTCTCGCTGAACAGGATGCACCCAGCCCTGCACCCGCGCGCGTCAAGAGCGCTGCAAAGGTGTCGGATGCGCCGCTGCTGCCCAAGGCAGAACCCACGCCGTCGCCCATCGAACAGGCGCAACTGTCGCCGACCGCACTCCCAAGCCCAACCTCGGCCACCATGGACGCCAGCCTGGAAGCCAGCCTGGATGCCAGCATGGTCGACGCCGACCCCACGGCCTTCACGCCGCTGCAGCAGGCCATCGAGACGCATTTTGACCAGGAAATCCTGCTCAAGCACAACGAGCTGCGCCTGATCGAGCAGGAGCTGGCCAAGTGCCAGGTTGCGCTGGAGCAGCTGCGCCGCTGTCATGTGATTCCCTATCCTGGAACGGACGCTGCCTCTACAGACGTCAGCCGCGGCGTCGGCGCTTCGCTCGAACCTCGGCAGGGCTACACGGCGCCCGAATCGCCTGCTCCCTGGGGCGTTACGGACGGCCCCTACTCCCGTCACTACGCCAAGTGGCTCATCCCAGACCCCAAGTTCGACAGTGTCCCGGTTGCGAGCCTGCAGTCTTCCCGCTCCAGCTCGGGCCCGTCCGAAGGCCGCGCGACGCGAGGTAGCCTGGCCGAGCTGCCTGTGGCCGGAAAGTCGCGTTCGTCACGTGCTTCCGCGGGATCGAAGCTTCAGGCGCTCGGCGATCCGTCTGCGCCCAAGATTGATCCCTTGCTGCACAGGCGCTCGACGGACGGTAAATGGGTGCGCCTCTTCTGCCACCACCCGGACTGCCGGCATAGCAATTTCTCCAACACGCAGGGTTTCCTTAACCACTGCCGCATCAAACACAACCAAAAATTTGAGAGCCATGACCAGGCTGCCGTCGAATGCGGTGTTCCCGTCGACGTCAACGAGCTCGGTGTCGTCGTTCCCAACAACAATGAGCCGGCCCCTCAGACGCCTGCCGCCGCCACGCACCCCAACGGGCCTTTTGTGCATCCCCTAATCCGATCGAATCCTCCGACGAAGCCGGCCGATGTTCTCGCCAGGCGCATTCCGCCCCGCAAAAAGTCACAAGCTGCGCCTCCTGACAGCTGCGATGCCGCTCAAACCCCGCAACCCAAGGCCAAACAAAACTCGTCCTTCGTCCCATCTCCGCAGACGCCCTACATGAGCGCTCTTCTGCAGAAGCAAGGATTTGATGGTGATTTGAACCAGCTAGTCGACTTTGCCCGTACCAAGGTCGATCTCGCCGAACTCGACGCGTCCGAGTCTAGCGACGATGAGCCCGCTCAATCTGCCAAGACCGCGCCAAAGTCAAAGAAAAAGAGCTCAGCTAACGCCAACGCATCCCGCGCCCCGGTACCCAGTCGTCTGCCGGCACGTGCTGGGGTCGCTCCGGCCCCTCTCGCGACAACCAACCTGCATCCCACCGGCCATGCGGCACCGCCCTCGCTCGGGCACAGTGACAGCGCGACGAGCAATGGCAGCCTGCGCGGTGGCAACGCCGAGAGTCCGACGATGGAGTTGAGTCCGCATGCACTGGACTCAGCGCCTGGTTTAGTGACAGATCACGAAGATGATGATGACGAAGAAGACGACCAGGGCAGCGTCAACATGCACACCGAGGGCGAGAGTTTCGGGGTTGACGATGTTGTCGTCGAGGACGGCAGCGACGTGGAAAGGGACGGCGGATGCAGGCGCGAAAAGAGCGTCGAGGGCTTCGGTATGGCTAAGGCAGGACCGTCAAAGAAGTAGAACAACGCGACTCAGCAGCTGAATTATCAAAGAATGCGGGCCGTACCGGCTACGAAAGTAACGGAGGAAAAGGAGGAAAAGGAAAGGGAAGCGGCATGAAAACAGCATCATTGTCCGAATAATACGTATGGCTCAGCGGCGGGGGTTGGAAAGAGAACAATCACTGCTATCTTCTCCTCGCTCAACAAGATTTTTTTACGCAAAGCCGGGCTTCGAGTCCTGAATAATGCTGTCTGTTTATCTGTCTCCTCGCTTTTGTCTTTCCTGTCAATGAATTATGTGTTACGTCGTTTCTTCCATTTCTGCAACCTTCTCCTCTCGTCCTTTTCTTTACTTCTGTCTTCTCGTCTCAGTCTCCGGTCTCCTGCACTCCGCAAACTAAATCGCGAGCTTCTACGCAACGGCAAACTCTCATCTTGATCTCAGCGACAAGACGATGTTCGTATGCGACGCAGGATCGGACGGGTATGCGGAATGGAATGAAGGAAAGAGCATACGCTTGTGCAGTCGATAAAGTGGAGTGGTGCGAGGTAGGGTGATATATGTCACGGATCTTTATGGAGGAAGATGGTGACAAAATATGTGATGCTGGTTCTGTGTGCACTGGATGGAAGTGCGCACATTGGACGGGCACGTCGGCGCAGGACGCTCGCTTGTATCCATGTGCGTTTGTGTGTGTGTAGAGAAGAGGGTGTATAAAAGGGAGAGTAGAGATCTGTTATTGCTTGTTTGCTTTTTGAGTGGTGGAACTTGCGTGCATGGCGGAGATATGGAGCAGGTGTTTATCTCTTCTTGATTCTATGAGACCTGAATACATGAAGACACGCTGGACGAGGTGAGTGAAGCATACGAGGGAAATTGGTTACGACTCTTCATGTATATAGCCGAGAACACCTAGACACAACATTCACAACAATTCGCACCACACTCAACTCAATCCCCACAGAAGCACTAAACGCCGCCACATAACATACGCCATCCGCATGCAGGACAATGCCGCTCTGCCGCTAGCCATTCACCGTGCACCGACCGTGACCTCGCGCCAGGGCAACGAGCCTTGGGACGTGCGACCGCCTGACGACTGACATGTCTGCGCTTGTGCGACGCGGCACGTACGTGGTACATGGGGGTGTGCGCGCACGGCAGTGCGCCGAATGACGCGCATAAGTGCAGGGTGCGGCGCTTGTACAACGTTGGCGCGCGGGATGGGAGCGCGCTGCTGCAGGACGGGACGGTTTTGGGTATATGGTCACCAAAGGGAGAGGAATCCGCACTAGCGTGGCTGTGAAGATATCCAGACATATGGAACATTCTGTGTCACGCTTCAGCCTCACTTTGTGGTTCTACTTTCAGCTATGTATGTTGTATGTACGTGCGGAAATAACTACAACCAGTTTGACCAAACCTCGGAACTTCGAGACTGTTCACAGCCATAGGTGATTACCGTTCGGACTCGTATTGCAGCTGCCGCCATGCAGCAGATATGCAAGGGGGTTGGATTTACAACAAACATCTAACTGAGATAACCCTTCGACCGCGCATTTCTATGCATAGTTCTTGGAAGGCAGATAATCTGAGATTTGTGACAAGGTTACTTTAGATAAAGTGTGGGATCGATGATAGAATAAATTTCTCTTGTCAACTTCAGTGGGGTCTTTGGACGACACATGCTGCTGAACGTGACTTGTAACAACACTCTCTGTTAGGGGCTAAGATAAAAAAACAAAGTCTTGTCTGGGAACATGATTCATATGGTCATTGAAGTCTATTCTATTTTTAAGCTCGCTCATTAATGATAGCTACTAATAACTACTACTATGCCCAGTAAACATCAATTATCCCCGCACAATACTATTCACATACAGTTCCTTCCGAGGCAGGCTTGCTGTATTAAGCGTGACTACTCTATCTCCCGCTTATTATATAGAGTAACGTCTTGCACTGGCACCTTCGATGTACTAAATTAGCGGATAGTAAATTAGAGGCCCTCGGGCGTGGACATGTCGGTGTATAAGTAGGTGTAGTTACCCTAGAATCATTATAAGCTTCTATACTCCGTAGTAGGCTGTTCGGTCTTACAGTACATTTAATCCCAGCCATAGGTATGATATGGTATATGTATGGTCTGCAGAACGTGCGGTACGATGCAATCTAAAATTATAGTAACGGTTTTGTGTTTCTTCCTTGCAAATTTCCTTTCATAGAAAAGAGAATAGACATCGTAAAGAGCTTGCAATAGATAACAGTATATGTTGAAAATACTCAAATGAGGTAGAGAAAGAATTCATATACGAACGGAAGCCGCTGCACCGAACACTGTTTAGATGCGAGGGGCTTTGTTTCAACAAACCTACCTTACGGACACAAGCCCTTCTTGCGTATGTATACGCCAGTCGATAAACAAAGACTACTACTTTTACAACCATTTCCTATGCATTTAAGCAGGCTTACATTAAAATAGCGGCGCCATGAGCAGACCTATCGTCGCGTCACAGTGTATCTCTGCCAAGGTGCACATCATATCATTATTTTGGTACCCATTCTATGTGGCCAACCCTGTAAGTTAAGTATTTTGTGTTTCCATGACGCGTTTCCTAGGTACACATCATCTGACGACTATGCCTTGTAGCCAACTTCAGCCAGACCCTCCTTGAGCGCATCAAGAGCACGGTCAATGTCAGTTCTGTTGGGATCTGTGACACTGACTCCCATGTGCCCGAAGCGGACATACTTAGTCGCAATCTCCTTGTGAAGACCACCGGCAAAGATGACGCCCTTTTTCAATAGGTTGGGCAAGATCTGCGGCGCAGCGACGCCTTCCGGCAGGTAGATGGCAGTCATGCCATTGGCTTGGTTTTCTGGCTTGGAGGCCAGCTGCTTCAGTCCCAAAGAAGTGACTGTGTCCTTGATCTTTTTGGACACGTCGCGGTGGCGAGCAAAACGCTCCTCTAGAGGCGACGAGAGAATCTGTGTGAGTGAGGTGTGAAGGGCACGGACGAGTTGCGGCGAAGGAGTCGCAAAATAGGAAGCCTTCTGTGCTTCGTAGTTTTGCATGACTGGGAGGACCGTTAGCACGTGCACGACGAAACGATCATCGACAGGGCATACTAGGGAGCCAGTTCTTCCACGAGCCAAAGTAGGAAGCAGGCCTGGTCTTTCTGTTTTTGAAAGTCTCAATCGCACGGCCGGAAGCCATGACAATGCTGAGACCAGCAGGGCAGCCAATGGCCTTTTGGCTAGCGGTGAGGACAACATCGATGCCCCAGTCGTCGAAACGGATCTCCTCACAGCCAACACTGCACACGCCATCAACAACAACCAAGGTGTCTGGGCTAACACTATGAACCAGCTCAGAGAGACCCTTGATCTCGCTAAGTACACCAGTCGAGGTGTCGACATGGGTCACGGTGATGATCTTGTACTTCTTCTCCTTCAGCGCCTTCTTGATCTCGTCCAGCTGAGGTCTGTCACCAATGGCGGCCTTCAGCTGGGTGGGCTTGGCGCCATACGTCTCGAAGCAGTCCGCAAAGGAATCGGCAAAGTAGCCGGTGTGGAGTACCAAGACGTCATCACCCGGCTCCGCCAAATTCGCCGCGACCTGGTCCCAACCAAGCGTCCCAGAGCCGGAGATGACAAACGGCTGAGCTGCAGGGTCGGTGTTCTGGAAGAGCTTGCGGAGCATGGTGAGGGTCTCGCCGAAGACTGAGACGAATTGTGCACCAACATGGGATTCACTGAATCTGGTCAGTCCAGACCGAAGTCATGATGGCGAGCATCGCACCTGTAGTGGCTCATAGCCTGCAGGACAGCATCGTCGAACTCAATGGGGCCCGGGATGAGGAGGGCGGGGTGAGCTTCTTGGGTGGACATGCTGGGTGGTTGGATCTTCTCTTGGGCGTCGTTGCCTTGCTGGAGCTCGGGGCGGGAGGCGTGGTATTCGAGGTCGGCGTCTGGGGCAGCGGAGCGCTCGGTGGAGAAAGGAGTGTTGAGTTCCAATGGTTTACCGTCCAGATGCCTCGCAATGAGACTTAGACGAGGTTGGGCGCGGGAAGCCAGGTTGGCGGCTAGAGAGGAGGAGGGGTAGGTTCTTAACGGGCGCTGCGGGGTGGGGGTGCTCGGCGCAATGATACGTTGGACGGGCGCAGATCCGGGTGGAGGCAACGGGTATGCTTCCGATGGCAACAATGGCGAGAAAAGATGGGAAAGAGGCGACGATGTGACTTTTTGTCTATTTTCATACACACGACACATCTGCCGACTGGCCTCTCCTCACCCCAGTGGTCCTTGCGCGGGCGTGGCGGCTCTGCTCCCGCTGCGGGTCGGGCAGAACAGTCGGTTGTCGTTGCCCCGTCCCTGCCGTGCCTGCCAAGCCCCCGCCCCGCCAAGTCCCGTCGACTGCAGGTCGAACATCATACCGACTCCGATTCCCTCCCGCTATCCAGCTACCCCAGCCCAGAGTCGCGCCAACACCATGACCTCCCGGCTGGTGCTCTGCCTCGGCGACCTCTTCGTTCCCGACAGGGCTGCTGTATGCTTGCCCCCTCTTCATCTTCCGCCCTCTCCGCTGACGCACGCCTGTCTAGGACATTCCCGCAAAGGTACAGCTCCCATTGTGACCGCCGCGCCCGTCTTCTGACTCCTGTCAGTTCAAAAAACTCCTTGCGCCTGGCAAGATTGGCCAGGTTCTCTGCCTCGGCAACCTCACCGACAAGGAAACATATGATTTCCTCCGTGGCATTGCGCCCGATCTGCAGATTGTTAAGGGCGACTTTGACGTTGAGGCGCCTAACCTCGCCCTGTCCAAAGTCGTCAATCATGGCTCCTTGCGCATTGGCTTCACCCATGGTCATACCATAGTACCGCCTGGCGACCCGGACAGCTTGTTGATTGCCGCACGGCAGATGGACGTGGATGTCCTGCTTTGGGGCGGTACCCACCGATTCGAGGCCTACGAGATGGAGGGCAAGTTCTTTGTGAACCCAGGCAGTGTAACCGGCGCCATGACGACCGGTTGGTGGCCGGAGGAAGAGGATCCGACGCCCAGCTTCGTTTTGATGGACGTATGTGTCCCATGCAACCAGCATTTGACGTGGCTATGGTTCTAATAACGTGCTGCAGGTCCAAGGTGATGTTTTGGTGCTCTATGTATACCAACTACGGAAGGACGCCGAAGGAGTAGAGAACGTGGGCGTGGAAAAGGTTTCATTCCGCAAAAATGGAGGAGGTCTGGCCTAAGCAGTCTATATGTGTAGCTGAACGCTACAAGCTTTAATGACCTCATGTCTACAGAATACCCCATCTACCTGTAGCGAATATTTGTAACTCGGACAATGATTCAAAGTTCTTAGACCAGCGCATTTTCATCACCTTATAAATTATATTACTAGTAAGACAAATAAGTAGTACTATATCTTTGTTAAATAGCCGGGACTCTCCGGTATTATATAAAACCTCTACTAGAAAGAAACTATCACTAACTATAAAGCAAGTATACGGCTATTAGCTTACTAGGTATATATCTAGCTTGTAAAAATAAAAACGGCTATATTTTGAGATACACATATCATTTCTAAGATAAATATATATGTATAACTTAGAATTTTTCGCAATATACATAGTAATTATTATAAAAAATATGTATCTTAGAATTTTTTTTTTTAAAAAAAAAATATATGTATACATCTTAGAAATAGTATATAAATCTTAGAAAATATATTAAAAGAATTACATATCTTAGTAAGTAGCTGAATAAGTTAATTTAAAAAGTAAGTTTTTTTTTTTAAAAAAAGTATTTTATTTAGGAAATTTTTTTTCTCTAAAACTATATTAAATTTTTTAAAAGTTATTTAATTATTTTAAAAACTATATTTAACTTTTCTATATATATTTATTATTTTAGAATCTATTTAGAATTTTTTTTAAATAAATATTTAGTTTTTTTTTTTAAAAAAAAAATAGTTTTTATAGCTTTTTTCTTCTTAAGTATATTTTTATTTAAAGTAATAATTAGTATTAAAATAAAATTAATTAATACTACTTTAAAAAATTATATTTTTATATATATTTTATTTTCTAAAATATATTTATATATTTAATAGCTATTTATTAAAATATAAATAGTTTTTTTTTTTTAGAAAAAATTATTCTCTAAAACTTATATATTTAACTCAAATTCTCTTTAAATACTTTTTTTTTATTATAGTATCTTATAAAAGTATAAATTTTAAAAACTAAATTAAAAAAAATTAAATAACTTTTTAAATATTAATATCTTAAAAATTTATTTAAATAAATTTCCTCTAAAATATATTTAGTTTTTTAATATATATTACCTATATATATACTAATATAACTTATAATAGCTTTTTCTATTAACTTTATTTTATTTTATTTTCTAAGTAAAAATTATTTATATAATATTTTATTTTATTAATAAAACACTTTTATAGAAGTATATTATACTAAAGTAGTTATTAACTAGAATATAAATACTATTTATAGAGTAAATATACTATTTCTAAAATAAATATATCAGAACTTAGTCTCTATAATATATATATATATATTAACTATTTTTATATACTATATAAAGTATATTATAAGAATAGATATATTAGAAACTAAGTTTAAAATTATATATGTTTTTTTTAAATATATATTCTACTTTTTCTTTTCTTAAGAGAAAAATCTTTAACAAAAATAAAATTATTAATTTTTTTTAGAAAAAAAAAATAAAGTAAATATATTATAAAAAAGAATATACTTATAAAAATACTATTTTTAAAATAAAAAGAAAAATATAATTTAAAAAAAAAGTTTTTAAAATATGTATTATTTTAAAATAATTTCTAAGATATATTTTATTATAATATACTATAATATATATATATCTTAGAAATAACGGCTATTTACTAAGATATATATATTTTTCGTATAGTTTCTAAGATATCTATAATATTTCTAAGATATGTAAATAAATATATCTTAGAGTTTTACGCTATATATAAAGTATTTTATAACTAAAAATATATATCTTAGAAATAAATATCGAAAAATTATATATCTTAAGAATATTTTTATATATCTTAAGAATATTTTTATATATCTTAAGAATATTTTTATATATCTTAGAAATATTTTTTTTTAAGAAAAAGTATTCTTTAAAAAACGAATAAACTCCTAAAAAAATTAAAAAAAAACTAATAAATATTTATAAGAAATCGAATTTATTATTAAAAAAAAATATTCCTAAAAAAAAATAAGTTTTTAAATAAATATATTCTTAAAAAATAGATAGAATTTAAATAAAAAAAAACATATTATATATACTAGGATTATACCATTATTATTTAGTTATTTTTGAAAGCCTATTTCGATTTTTTTTAGATTATATGAAGAGTATATTTTAATTTTTTTCTTAGAATATATTTAAGAATTTTTTAGAATTTATTAAGAGTATATGTTAGTTTTTTTTTAGAATATATTTGCTTTTTTAAGAGTATAAATCAACTTTTTTTAAGAGTATATATTAACTTCTTTTTCAGAATATATTCTGTTTTTTAAGAGTATATTTATCTTTTTTTTTAGCAATATTTTTTTTAAAAAAAATAAATTACTAAGATATATAATTTTTTCGAGATAATTTCTAAAGTATATATTTTTTCTATAATATACTATAATATATTATTTATTTACAGGTGAAATATATAAAAATATATATACTATAGAGAGACTTTTTAGATATATATATCTAAGAAATACTATATATATCTTAGAAATTTTACGAAAAAAATTATATATCTTAGTAAATAGCCGTAGAAATAATATATGTATATTATTAAATAGCTATTATTAAATATATTTTAATATCTAGAGAGATTAGTATAGAGGTATAGCTTTTATATACTTTAATCTATAGTAAGCGTAGCGAGTAGAGATAGTAGATATAGTAGTAGTAATATTATAACTAGTTGAAGAGTATAGAACTATAAAAGATAAATTTTATAAAATAGTAAAAATAAATTTATAGAAATAAAAAGTTACGGCTACTTACTAAGATATATATATTCTTATATATTTCGCTTATAAATAAATAATATATTATAGTATATTATAGAAGAAATATATCTCTAAAAAGCGCATATCTTAGTAATTTATTTATTTTCTTTAAAAAAAAATATTACTAAGAAAAAATAAATATACTCTTAAAAAGAGTTAAAATATACTTAAAAAAAATCGAATATATTTCTTAAAAAAATTCTTAAAAAAGTCAATATATGCTCTTAAAAAATTAAATATATATTTAAAAAAAATTAAAATATACTGGTAATAAATTCTAAAAAAAAATCTTAAATACATTAAAAAAATTAAAATATATTTTAAAAAAGATAACTAAATAAAATATGTAAACGCCTAAAAGTAGAACTATATAAAATTAATCTCTTCTTCTTCTTCCTATAACTATAACTTAAATATAAGCTAGGAAAGCGTTATAACTTAGGGATTAGGCTAATTCTCTATAGCTAAATATTTAGAGAAACCTTAAATTCTTCTAAATTTTCTAAAGAATTTAAGTTTTCTTTAGCTATTTTAGAAGAATTCGAATTTTCTTTAGAAAAACTCGAATTTTATATCCTTATCCTCCTAAAATTTAATCTCCTAAAATTAATTCTATACTAACTAAAAGTTTTCTAGCGTTATCCTTTAGCTAGGCGATTATAGTAACTAGCTACTATTTCTTTTTATAGGTATTTAGTAGGAGGTTACCCTAGCTTTATCTTTCTAGTACTATTTTTATTTAGTTAGGTATTATCTAATTCTAGCTAATTAAATAGTACTAGAGAAAGAAATCTTTTAGAGTAATAAACTACCCTATAAGAATCGATTTTCTAGCTAAAATTAATTAAATCTTTAGGACTTATATAGTCTTAAAGTAGTAGCTAGAGCGTAAGTTTATTAATAGGAGACCTTATACTCTATAAAATCTTTATAAGAATATTCTTTTTTAAAAATATTTATAAGAAATTATAAATTTTCTTAAGAAATAAACCTAATTTACTATTCTCTTTTAGATAGAGACTATCTAGTATTAAGACTATTAAATAAATTAGTATATTTTTTTTTATAAAAAAACTTACTATATATAGTTTAATACTAAATTTTTACTAGGTATAATTAGTAAATCTTAACTTTATAGAAAATACTATATCGATTCGATCTTACTATTTCTCTATATAATATAACTAAATTCGATTTATTATATAGAGAATAGGTAGAGATCTCTCTATAGAGAATAGAGAGTTAGCCGATTCTAAGATATTTAATATAAATTAGCTAAATCTAGAATATTCCTTTAGTACCTAAATTCTTAACTAAGTATCTATAGGAATTTTATAAATATAGTCTATAGCTAAAAGGTCGATTTACGTAACTTATAAAAGAATTCTACTAAATTCTTATTAAATAATGTTATAGTAAAGCTTTCTTTAATTAGTATATCTCTTAAAAAACTCGAATTTTTAGAATATATTTTCTTAAGAAAAATTTATATTATAAAAAAGAGTAGTAATTTTACTACTAGTAAAAATAATACTAAGTATTTAGGTAAGTTTTAGCTACTATAGGAAGTAGTCTTTTTCCTTAATCTAAAATAATAGCTATTCTAATAGAATTTAGTATAGTAAGTTAATTTCTATAGGTGAAAATTCGCTTTTTTATAGAACTAAGAGGCTTTTCTAGAAATTAAAGGGATTAAACCTAATTTTCTTTATTTTTAGTATCTATAGCGATTCTAAAATAGATTAGAATAATATTATTAATAGAATCTAATATTATTACTATTAATAAATAGTAAAACGCGTTTTCTAGTTAGTTTCTTATATAGGTAGTATTAATTAAATTATACTCGCGTAAATTTAATATAGATACCTCTAAAAATACGTCTAGAGAAAGAAATATAAACCTATTTACTAGATATTTTAGTGTTTTCGCTTTTTTTTTTATAAGAGAATATACTCCTATACCTATTTTCTTTTAAGAAAATATACTCCTATTTTTTTTAAAAAGAGAATCTACTCTTATTTTCGCTTTTTTTTTAAGAAAATATATTTCTAAATAATTATTAAAAAAAAAACTTATTAGAATTCTTTTATTTCTAAATTTCTTTTAAATTTAGTAAGGCCTCCTCCTTTCCCTTATAGTTCTTAGAGTTTTTTTTTTAAAAAAAAAGGCTAAAAAATAGTTAGTTTATTTAAATAAAAATAAACTTTTAATAAAAAATTATACCTAAACTATTTAAATTTTTTTTTTAGTCGCTCTAAATATTCGAAGAAATCGAATCTTTAGCTCTCTAAGCTATCTAATATAGAACCTTTTTTCTATATAAAATTTACTTATTTAATTAAATTTATACTAGGCGAATTACTAGGTTATCTATAATAAATTCCTAGCTATAGGAAATAAGAAACTTTATTAAATTTAAATATTTCTAATTTTCGTAAATAGATTAAGGGTATATATAGTTTATAAGCCGTTTAATAATAAAAGATCTAATAGATATTAGTATATTTTCTTTAAAAAACGGAAATAGAAGTATATCTTTTTTTTTAAAAAAAAGTAAAAATATACCTTTCTTTTTTAAGATATATATTTTAAATAGATAGCTATTTATTACTAGATTATAGTAAATATAGTAAGATATTTTCGAATTACTACGTTTTATTTTCTATAATTCTCCTCGTAAGTTAATATAGAATGAGGCCTATTTTCTTACCTCTTCTATAGTTAGAAACTTAGTTTTAATTAAAAGTAGCACTATAGTCGATTTTTTAAATAAAAAGAGAAAGAAAGTTTCTAGTATTTATAGCCTAATATTAGGCGTCTATCTATTTAAACTAAATACTAAGCGTCTAGTTCTAAGTTTTAGAATTTTAATTATAATTAGACTATGAAATTAGTCGCGTAATTTTAGATTCTAGAATATAGATTCTAATTAAACTAAATATTTACGTATAGTTCTAAGTTTTAAGAACTAAAAATTAATTAAACTATATAATAATAGCGTAATCCTAATATATATAATAAATGTTTTTTATTTAAAATATATAACTTTTTTAAAAGATATATTTACTTTTTTTTAAGAGTTATATTCGATTTATTAAGAATATATTTTTTAATATTTATTTCTAAGATATATAATTTTAGTAATAAAATACTATATATATAGCGTAAAACTCTAAGATATATATATTTATATATCTTAGAAATTATACGAAAAAAATTATATATCTGAGTAAATAGCTAAAAAAGTTAAATAAAAATAAAAATAGTAAATAAAAGTTAGTTATTTATTTTTATATACTTACTATTAGCTCGAAGTTATAGTATAAATAATATATTAATAGAAAATATATAAAAAAATTAAAGAGTAGTTAGCTTTACTATATTAGTACTTTTTAAGAAATAAAAAATAGTTTAATGTTTTAAATTTAGCTTAGAATTTTAAGTTTTTAATTTTATATTTAAGCTTTAAATTTAATAGTCTAATATATATATTTAGAAATATTTATATAAAATTTATATTTATTTTAATAATAGCTATATATATAATAGTTATTATTAAAAAAAAAAACTTAATAAACTTTTTTAAAAAAAAAAGTCAATATTTTAAAGAAAAATCTAAATATATTTAAGAAAAAAAATAAATCTATATAAAAATAAAGCTTAATTAAAATAGCTAATAAGAAGTATAAATATAATTTAGTTAAAGCTTAGTATATTTTAGAGTAGAGACAATTACTTTTTTTAAAAAAAAAAATAAGAAAATAAACTTTAATATATTTTAGAGATAATCAGTTTTAAAAAATAAATTTTATCTTAGAAAGTAAACTTATAAAAACATTATATGATTAATTTAATATCTTAAGAATATAATTATTTAAAATTTATTTTCTTAGATATATATATTTTTTTTATTAAAAGCTTCTATACTATATATTTTTTTTTTAAAAATATATATCTCTTAAAAGATTTTTATTTTTAGAAAAAAAATTTTTTTTTAAGAATATATTTCGCTTTTTCTTTTAAAAAAAAAAGAATATATCTTATATTTTATTTTAAAAAAAAATTCTTCTTTTTTTAAGGATATATTTTACTTTTTTTAGAAAAAAGTAAAGTATAATTTATAAAAGAAAAGTAAATATATTCTTTTTAAAAAAAAGAGTATATTCTTAAAAAAAAAGTATAATATATTATTTAAAAAAAGCGAAATTTACTATTAAAAAAAGAGGTAAATAAATTTTAGAAATAAAAAGAATATAATTTTAGAAAAGAAAAATATGTATTTAAAAAAAAGTAAGAATTAAAATAAAAGTATATAATTTTTCTAAAAAAAAAACCTCGAATATATATTTTTTAACCTTTTTTTCTAGCAAGATATATATCATATTTTTTTAAAAAAATATTTTATTATAATATATATTTTAGAAATTATTTATTATATATATATATATATCTTTATAAATAGCTATATATTTTATAATAAAGAGTATACTTTTAAATATATAAGCTATTACTATCTTAATTTAATTTCTAGCTTTTTTATAGTAAGAAAAATTAATATTAAAATTTTTAGAAATTTATAAGTTTAAAAATTAAAGAACTAATAATTTAATAACTTTTATAATAAATATTATAGTTTTTTATTTACTCTAGATTATTTAATATAAGTTTTAGTTATTCTATCTTACTTTTAATTATCTTTATTATAATAAAACTTACTATATATATTTATTACTTTAATATAATAAAATATATATTAAATTTAATATAAACTATTTTATTTACTACTATACTCTATTTCTTTTTTATAAAATAAAATAATTAAATTTCTATAATCTAATACTATATTTAATATAATTATTATAAAAAAAAAACCTCTACTAATATTATATAGGCTAGTAAGCTAATTATATAGTTATTTAAAATTTTAAAATTAAAATTTTTATTAACTTCTACTAAATTTAATATCTATAAAGTTTATCTATATTATTTCTTTAAGACTTAATAATATTAGTCTAGTTTTTTCTAAAAGAAATACTAGTAATATATATATTATTCTTTTTAAAAAAAATATCTATAGTTTTATTAGTTTATTTAGAAATATTTATATTTAATTTTTATTTAACTTTTTTATTTATCTATTTTATTTTTTATTTTAATTTTTTATTTTATTTTATATAGTACTCTAATTTTATAGACTATTATATCTACTACTAAATATACTATTACTACTTATTTATCTTAGTAATAATTAATAATTTGAGTACTACTACTAATTGAGAGCGGTGTTTTATTTATTAAGCCTTCGAGCCGACGTCATCGGAGTACCCCGCGGTGGGGCCTGTCGGGTCCACTATGATATATAACCAACTCCGTTCATGTCCTTATGTCCAACTCAGCTACCAAATTCCAGTTAACATGGAGGACCAAGTCAACCATCTCGTTGGCAAGACATGGAGTAAGGACCATTAATTATCAATCACGGCAGAGAAGGTTCTTTCTCTGACGACCATCAGGACAATACCAACAGTTGCCAAAATCGCAACGGCTGTTAATCGGTGTGTCTGGTATTCCAGGCAGCGGCAAGACGACACTCGCAGCCATGGTTGCCTTGCGCCTCAACGAGCTTCATCGCGCTGAATCCCCTGGCGCAAGTGCTGATGAACCTCCAATTGCTGCATTTGTGCCAATGGATGGTTACCATCTGTCACGAGCGCAACTCGATGCAATGCCTGACCCTGACACGGCACATGCGCGACGGGGCGCAGCCTTTACCTTTGACGGCAAGAGCTTTTGGGAGCTAGTGAAAGAGCTTCGAAAGCCGCTCACACCTGAAAGCCAGACCTTATATGCACCTAGCTTCGACCACGCTGTCAAGGATCCCGTTGCGGATGACATTGCCATAGCACCGACGACCCGGGTCCTCGTATTTGAGGGTAACTACTTGAGTCTCGATAGAGAACCTTGGCGAGACGCAGCCAAATTGATGGACGAATCATGGTTTGTTGAAGTGGATTTTGACGTAGCCAGGGAGAGGCTTGTAAGCAGGCATGTCAAAGCTGGGATTGCCAAGGATGAAGACGACGCGCACAAGCGAGTCACCGACAACGACCTGATAAACGGCAAAGAAATCGTAGACGAAAGTCTGAAGGTAGACGAAGTGGTAACCAGCAAATATGATGCAGACTGGAGGCCGGAAGAACAAGGTGTAGGAAAATAGAAGTAATTTGGTCATGAAAACAAATGTCTTCCCATTAACGCCTCTGCATCCATGATCATGATATTCGCCTGACTCCGTTCACCTGTTTTATGCAGTGTAACTCCCGGTAGTCCAACCTAGGTCAGTCGTCTGAGCAGGTTCAATCCTTGGAGCTTTTCACCTTCTTCGCGACTCTATCTTCCTTCTGTTCGTCTCTCCGGTCGTCTTTTCTCTTGGCTTTCTTTTCCTCCTTGGTCTCTTCTTTTCCGATTTGCTCATCATCGACGTTGAATACCTTCCGTTTCTCTCGGATCTCCTTCTCCTTATTTAGGATTTCAGTTACTCTGCCCAGCTTGAGCGGGTCCTTGCGGAGGATGAACTTGAAATCGTCGACCTTGATCTTAGCACGGCGAGAATATGATGCGCACAGGGCGGCTTCGTGACAAGTCTCGATGACAAAACTATAATGCTCGTCAGCGCGGTGTTTCCATGGGCTCGCGAACAGCTGATGCGGCGTACTCGGTGATAATCTCATCCAGTACCTTCACGGTTTCGGGCAGTGGATTCCAGTCATCACCGAAAGCCACGAGGTATGCTTCCACTATAAGTGCGTCAGTCATCTGCGTTCATATAACAAAGAAATATTGGGCGCATACAGTCCCTGGTATCGAATTGCTGGCCCTTGTGCCGCATGCGCATCCGTGGTTCCGTCATCGTGGCAGGTCGCGACTGAAGACGCAAAGAGCCTTTTCAAGGACCGAAGTCAACAGCCATGAAGTGGTAGGCTAGGTGCGGCTGGTCGGGTGCAAGGCCAGGAAGGACTGCAAGCAGTAGGTGGTGTTGAGTTGCTGGATGTCGCTGACGCGCGCGTTACGCGAGTCAAGCCGCGCGCTAGTCTGAAGCCAAGACCGGGGAGGTCAACGTGGAGCTTGGATGCTCTTCCTCTCCCGTCAACAGCTCGCACTCGCGCTCGTATGTAGTAGTGCTGCGGGCAAGATGGTGGCAATTTCTTTTTCGACGTAAGCTTGCGCTTCTTACCACCGCCATCACTAAGCTGACTTCCCATAGCATCAAATCCCTCCTTATATTCTTTGGACCTGTTATTCTCCCCAAGGCCCTGCAGTTCTACAGGTCGATACGCGCATCCTCGCAAGGCCCTCATAGTCGCGTCAGGCCCATACCCTATGCTGTAGCAAGGTCGCTGAATTTGCTCTATGCTTTCGCCTTCTTTGCTATCCTCTACTCGCTTCCTTACTTTGCGCCGGAGAATGTCTTTTACGCGACGTCCTCACGCCTTCAAATTCCTACCGACACACTGTTTGCGCGGTTGCGTACGATTCACGAACCGACTGTTCTCGACCATACCTTGAAAGCCAAGTTCGTCAGCTTGGAGTCTAGGCTGCTATATTTAGCGTACGGGCCTAATGTCCTGGCCGAATGTCCGTTTTGCACATCCGACGAGCCGTCGAGCTACTTCTATTACGCGCTGCCGTCAATATTAGCTCCACACCTGCTCCACCTTGCTGTTCTGGGCGTGGTCACCTCTTCCATTGTTTCTGGCGCCGAAGGAGCCCGCTGGAGGACATGGGCCGCAATCGCTGGTGTTGCGTTGGCAGCCCTTGAACTTTGGATAGTAGGGACCTACAATCACAAACAGAACGCGATAGCAACCCGTTTGGGCGACATTGAGCCTTTCTATTGGCGAATGAGAACGATGCGCTACATCGGCATGGCTTGCGTTGACGGCTTGCTTGGTTTTGCACTTTACTTGACATCAACAAATCGATGGCTGGTCGTGCCTCCGAGCATTTCCGAGAGACTAGAAGAGAGCACAAGGATGGTCGAGGCTCTGAAGGGCAAGCTGGGAATGCTGGGGGCAATGAAGAATACCGTGGCCAGAGACAAGAATTTGCGAGAGCGGTCGGAGGCGTATTGGATGGATGAAGGTCGGCTCATGGGTGAGGTGCTCGAGGACAGGGAGGTCGTGGACGGCATGCAGAATGCGTTGGGTAGGGTCAATGTTGAAATGATAGAAAGGCAAGCAGGTGGTATGGCAGAAGGCATCGTTGGGCTCATGGAAGGAATGCGGCAAGCAGGAGGAAGTTGATGCAGTCAATTCTTTAGTAAGATAGCGACTTCACGGGTTTCTGGTCGAATCCGAGAAGCCCGATGGTTTCCGGCGCACATCAGCCTCATACGAAGTACAGTACTTCGTAATCATGTTCGATGTTGCTTTTAAAGAATGTTTCGAAGTGCGGCGGGGCGGCCGATGACGGCGCGTTTATCGATAGCGCGCAAGCCTTCATTTTCAGCGGCACATTGGAGTCATCGCCGGCGGAGCCATATCTACCGCCGAGCCCATTACTTACGAAGTACAGTCGCGAGCACAAGAGAGTCAAGAATTTACGCCGAAAACTTATTTTCCACCTGTCTTAGCCAACATCATGTCTACCTTTGGGCAGCACTTCCGCGTGACGACGTACGTATCTCCGCTCATCGTTCAAAAGCATTGCTTTCAGCTACGGGGCTGACACTGCGTATAGCTATGGCGAATCTCATTGCCTTTCGGTCGGCTGCATCGTGGATGGATGCCCTCCTGGCATGCAGCTCACCGAGGGTGACATTCAGCCTCAGATGACGCGCCGCAGACCGGGACAGAGTGCGATCACCACGCCGCGGAACGAGAAGGATCGGGTCGAGATACAGTCAGGCACCGAGTTTGGCGTGACTCTGGGCACACCGATTGGCATGCGCGTCATGAACGAGAATCAGAGACCAAAGGACTACGGCAACAGCACGATGGACCTTTACCCCAGGCCAAGCCATGCGGACTGGACCTATCTGGAGAAGTATGGTGTGAAGGCAAGCAGCGGCGGTGGTCGGAGTAGCGCGAGAGAGACCATTGGTGAGGAGAAAACCTAGTCCTCGAAGATCAACGGTTGCTAATTTGCCCTCAGGACGTGTTGCTGCTGGAGCCATTGCGGAAAAGTATCTGAGGGAGGCATATGGTGTTGAAATTGTGGCCTTCACTGCCTCGATTGGAAAAGAATATCTTTTCCCCCCTACACCGGATCACCCAACAGCTTCCACTAACCCAGAGTTCCTTGATCTGTTAAACCAAATTGATCGCCCAACTGTGGATTCCTTCCTTCCCGCGCGCTGCCCCAACACCGAAGCCAATGAGCGCATGGAAAAGCTCGTTGCGGAGTACCGTGACCGTCAGGACAGCATAGGAGGAACGGTTACGTGTGTCATTAGAAATGCTCCCAGCGGTCTTGGCGAGCCTTGCTTCGACAAGCTGGAGGCGATGCTGGCGCATGCTATGCTTAGCATCCCTGCGACCAAAGGTTTTGAGATTGGTTCTGGGTTTGGAGGTTGCCAAGTCCCAGGATCTATTCACAACGATCCCTTCATCAAGGCGCCTGCCATGCCGCCCTCCGCGTCTGGCTCGAACTCTCCAGTTCCTCGTCCCAGGTTGACTACCAAGACGAATAACTCGGGTGGTATCCAGGGCGGTATCACCAACGGCGCTCACATTTACTTCACTGTAGGCTTCAAGCCGCCTGCAACTATCGGCCAAGCTCAGACGACGGCAACGTATGACGAGGCGGAAGGTACCCTTGAAGCCAAGGGTCGGCATGATCCATGCGTCGTCCCTCGTGCTGTCCCAATTGTCGAGTCGATGGCCGCCCTCGTTCTCATGGACGCCGTACTTGCACAGCAGGCAAGGCAGTCGGCGAGAAGCATGCTGCCGCCGCTGAAGCAAACCGTGCCGGCAACGGGCAGCACAGCTCAAGCATGAGGCAATATAATGGATAGCGGATGGGATCAATTTGCGTGCCTGCTTACTGGGGACGTGAGGGAGAATCTCGGTGATTACCCTTCGGAGGCTCGCTGCGAAGTTTTCTTGGTTTGTTGAGCGGGTCGTGGAGGGTGTGTGGAGCATGTATAAAGTTATGAAAAGGCGCATGGAAATTGCCCCTATAGACTCCGCAAGTGCTCACTAGAGCGACGCTATACTCCGTACTAATACTCGAGGACGATCCATCAAGGTTTTGGCCAAGCGCGTTTTGTTCCCGGGAGCAGGTCACCGATGACGGCGGGCATTAGGCGAGGAGAAGCTGGATTAGGTCTACCTACTGTGTACGAGTAGAGTCAACCATCACATGCCATTCCCGTAGTTATCGGAGTCTAGCACTGATCTGGTTCGATAGTCGCTTCGGACCGGCTCGCCGTGGCTACACGTAACTTAACCAATTAGCATGAGAGCACTTGATAGAGGGACGTTGCCTGTGACATGCGTGCAAAGTCCGAGGGGTTCCCTTTCTCGGGTGATGTAAACCTCTGGACAAGCGTCCAATCAACATTGGTCAATCAGTGCTTGCCACTTCCGAGCCAGAAGAGCTTGGGAGCATGGGCGGAACTCGCCGATCAGGTCGTTATTGAATGAAATGCAATGTTCCTGAAGGCCGTTTTGCTGGTTTGAACTCGCATGCTGCTTCTGTTCTCTTACGCTGATGCCGCCCCACCCGTTCTGCATGCTACCTGGGATCGACGAGATATATTTGCCGAGGCTCAGGCCGGACTCATTTGCTGTCGTCGTATTTTTGCTTAATCTCAGCAGTTTTCTCAATCCGCTACCGGTCGCCTCATAATGGTCCCCACTCCAACATGGACAAGAGCTTAGCGCCCAATGCCGTCCGCGGAGGGGGCCAAAATTCTGAGCGAGACACAGTAAAGGAGAAGAAAAGGAAATGTGTTCCCTTGGCTTGCACTGTGAGTGTGGTGCACCGCGCCCCTTGTTTCAGTCAGTTGAGCTGACAACCGGGACAACAACCTAAGGCCTGTCGCCGGAGAAAAAGCAAATGTGACGGAGCGACTCCATGTTCCTCTTGTTCAGCAGTCTACAAGACCGTGTGCAACTACGATGCAGACAAACCTTCCACTAAGAAACGAAACTTTGAAGAGCATGAGACTTCAACGCCAGAAGCGCTCAGTTCGCTGGTCACTTCCTTGAAAAGCCTTCCAGAAAATGAAGCGGCGACCCTCATTAGGCAGATCCAAGGTTGCGATAATATCGAAGCACTGGCTAAGAACCTGCAAACCGTCAACCTTAACCAGGCTCGATCCGACTCTCAAGGACGGGCCGCCCCCGCTCCCGAAAACGTAGTCAAGTCTCATTCCGATGGCGTCAGGCGTTATGGTTCCACATCAATGTTTTCTTTCCGGGCCGAAGATATACAACAACAGGAAGACAATTGGCAGGTACCTACCGAACCTCACCATGGAAACCAGACCTGGACGGCTGTTACGACAGACATTGAGTTCGTTTACCATATACTCAGGCTCTACTTTACGTGGAGTCATCCATTCCATCCGGTTGGACTTAAAGAGCTATTCTACGAGGCGTTCCAGGAGGGAACCACGCGGCACTGCAATGCTTTGTTGGTGAATGCAATATTGTCTTATGGCTGCCACTATTCAGACAGACCAGAGGCACGCGAAAACCCCCAAGATCCCCGCACAGCTGGCAACAGATTCTTCGCTGAAGCTCAGAGGCTCCTCCACTGCATTGAGACATCCTCTATTCCCACGGTGCAGGCAGTTGCGATTATGAGCTTGAGAGAAATCTCACAATGTCGTGACAGTAGTGGCTACCGATTAATTCGACAGTGCATGGCTATGGCGATAGAGCTTGGTCTTCACCTTGCTCTTCCTCCTGAAGAGGAAGCAAAGCTGGACTCGAGGGAACTAGTAGACCGTAGTTTTGCATTCTGGGGCTGTTTCGTTATCGACGTGTAAGTACTTTGATTTAGCGCTAACTGGAACGAACGATTATATGTCTACTTGCATCACAGACTCGAGTTACTAACATGTTTGGCTAGTCTTTGGGGTCTTTGTATAGGGCGTGTTTCTTCCCTACCTAGTTCTGCCATCACCCTGGACAAATCTACTTTGGCGAATTATGTCGAGTCACCTGCATGGGAGCCATATAATGATTCGACGGCCGCAACACCGGCAACGATACTGTTAGGGCCTACGGTGCCCCAATTCCTTTATCACTTCGCAAGTCTTTCAGAAATAATGAACGAAATGGTGTTCATCTGTTACGCCTCTAAAAGCCAAGCCACGTCCGCAAAAGTGCTATCATGCTGGACGAGCTATCAGTCCTGGTATCAAACACTTCCACGAGAATTGAGCCTAGATGTGAAACATCTTCCAACGCATACGGCACCTTTACCACACGTTCTGCTTCTTCAGTAAGCTACCGCTAAAAGGGTTACATGTTTTATAACAAAGCTAACATTTGCAGTATGTGCTATCATTGTTGCGTCCTTCAACTTTTCCACTTCTTTGCAAACGTCATACTTAACAGCACCAACCTCAAACCGCGGGAGATACGCAGTCAGTCTGCAGGGACAATCTCAGATATCATGGGAGTCTACCGAAACACGTATGGTGTTCGCTGTGGTGCGCAGTTGACAATGCATGTCCTCATATGGGCTTGTATCGCACACCTCCATGACTGCCCTTCGGAAGCTGCGTCTCGTAAGCTTCTTCAGGGGATAGAGGACCTCTACGGAGTATCCACAAACCACCCGTTCGCAGCGGAGTGCGTCATGATCATTCATCGTTATGCGCAAAAACTCAACAAGTCACTCCCCGTGGGCGCATCACATATTATCACTTCCATACAATTTGGATTTACGAAGGCAGACAACAACCCTGTCGGGGTCTCATCGAATAACCTTTCCATTGCAAAACCTTGGAGTCGACAAGGAAGCAAAGTGTATCCACTGAGTATGAAAGGAAAACTCGCAATCGACAATTGCGTCCAGGAAGAAACGACCAATGTTCCGGGTAGCTTTGATGTTAGTGCCTCTTCGGATTCCAGCACGCCTCCAGTACTGCCATCTACCGTGTTTTTCAATCCACAGGGCGTTTTTCCAGCTTATTCCCTATCTCCAATGTCGTTGCAAACACAGAGCTTCTCTTGGCTACCACTTGTGCAGCCAGAAGTATCTTTTTTCCCTGGTTTGGAATCGAGTTCTCTAGAGCTAGGATCATCTAACACTACGCGGACTGCCTCAACACGAGGCTCCATGTTGGATCAGATACAGGGATATTCGAACAACACGGATACGTCTTTCTACGAACATCATCTTCAATGCAGCTGGCCACAAACCGAATATGAACACACTATAAAAGATCGAGCTCCAGAGAATGAATGGGAAAGTCATTCCAAAACCAGCGGACGCGTCCCCGACCAAGATCAATTGCACCACGGGGACTACAATTCCTGCAAGCCACACGATCAAGCGACCTCTGTATGGAGTGCCCAAAGCACCTCACAGATTACAGATATGGATCATGATACCAGTGTCCATCGAACGTGTACAGGCTATGCACCAAGTCAGTGGTACCCCTTAAGACCTGGTTGATTACCACCATTCTTAAACATGCGCTTGGTATCATGACCCGCACCTCATCTTTGCTCAAATAAACATTAATCGGTCCAATTTCGCCGCGGGGTATTTGGGCCTGTCATCCAGCCAACAGTTTTCCCTCCCAAGTAGCCGACCTGACCAACAACAGGTGCTGTCAGTGCTTCTATGACGGGCCCCTGGATTTTGTCGCGGAGTGTGACAGAAAAGTTAATATCTCCCCTGTGTTGCTTGGAGACATTTAAATGTATGGCATACAGGCCAGAGTCATAATGGAGACTCGATTATTGACAGCACATAATTGGTCATTACTATATACATCTAAGACGTGAGGAGATACTCCAATTTACACCGGAAACCTGTCCATAACACTTGGCTTTTACTGATAATAGTCTTAATCCAAAAACTTGTACATGGCCGCTTACGCGAGCATTCGAAAGTACATTAGGAATGATTCAACAAGTATCTTTTAACATCTATACTTGAGTTAGGATGCGTAGTAAGGACCATTGTTATGTCTTTGAAGAAGATAAAACCTCACGCTTCTTCTCCAGCTGCACAGGAACGGTTAGATGAAACATAGACAAGAAAGATCCAATCACCTGACAAAAGGCAGACTTGTTAACCTTTCAAAGTAGGAAACTGGCAGAATGCGTATTCTCTAAGACAGCTTAGTCACAATTCTCGGCTTCAACGCTTTGCTCTCCTGTTGTATCAACCGACGTACAGCTTTTGGCTTTGCTTTGAGCAAATCTCCGGCTCTACATATTCGTAAGTCCGTCTAGTTTTTTTCTTTTTTTTTTTTTTTTTTTTTCAAACAGATCTTCAAGATCTTGACTACTCTTTTAATGGGCCTGGATAGGCTGATTTGCCCTGGGAGAATAACGCAGTACCTATAGTTTGTTGCTGCAGAGACAAAAGGTGTGTTGAGTTTGATTAGTAGTCATCCAGACTTCGACGACTGAATAATGGACAAGAAAACAACTCCCAAAAAGTGAGTCGATGCTCAGATGCTTCTTAGTGAAGAGAGCACCAGTTAATTGCTACGATGACTAACTAACAGCGTTCTCCGTCGGTTTTCACTCCTTTACTGGCATTTTGGCTCATTGACAGTGATCGACCGGACGGGGCTCCGGGCCCATCCGCGCTACCCAATCAGCGTAGTCTCGACCTTCGTACGCACTACGAAGGAGTTCGTTTTTGGTGAGGAAGCGGTCCACCAACTCAAGCCAACTTCAACTAAGCGCAGGCAGCGACCAGCATACAAAATCTCACTGGATTCTTATAATGGAGTAGAAAGCAGTCTATAGAGCCTACTGCTATTCTTTGTTTTTAAAATTATCCGAAGTTCAAAATTTGGCGGGGGCTTAGCGTTGTCGCACGCTTCCACACAAATAACGAACTCATTCGTACAGGGTGTAGCGCATATTGGAATGGGGCCGTTGTGGAGTAAGAAATGTCGATGTCGCAAACAGCCCAAGTTTTTGTATATGTGGAGGCAATGAATTGCGACTCAGAAGCCTAGGCACAGACGCCGAATTCCAATCCAATGCGCATACAATCTGTATTGTGTGTAGCCGTGAGTCGCAGATCAAACCGATCGGAGCACTTATGATGGTATCGGCATAAATTTGCCGGCGGTGCTTGCCAGTGGCGAACTATATTCAGCTGTAATCTCGATGACCAAATTCTCTCTTGACTTGCTGCTCCAGACTCTAGCACAACCCACCGGTCCTTCTGCTCCAAGCCAACAACAAGAAAGCATTTGACCGTCCACGATCTGGCATCACTCATTTCCATCTTTCAGCCTCAATGGCGATGTGCCGCCACATACTGCAAAATTCGCCTTCGTTGATCGCCCGTGTTTCGTGCGGGAGTATCAACGACACTGACCTCGCTCGCAGGTCCTACCAACAAGCGAATTCATTATCGTTCAGCGCCAGTCCCTACAAACCTCTCCCGTCACTCAGACTGTCTCCAGTCTTGCGATATCCTGCGGTTCCCTTGATCTGTAAGAGAATATATCTGGATAACCAAAGCGATATGCCGTTGCCAACTTGCGACACATCTGGCATTAAGCGTTACCGACAAGGCCAAGAATCTGTTTCCGCGATAGCGTCGCTTTAAATCAAATCTGTGTGGCGGCCCGTTTACTGAGATCGGGTCGCGCCGTCCCGTAACCCCATCGGAATCCTGCCACGAGGCGCGGATGTAACCGCACAACTATAAACAGGGACACCGCTGCTATGTTTCGCCAAGGACACCATAAATCGACGACAAGAACCGAAGTTGCAGTGCGTTGGCAGTAATGGGACGGTGGGCGTCGGTTGGCCCGTGTCGGGTTTGCTGGCATTCTGTAAAGGTTAGCTGGCTTGCTGGCGAAGCTCTGAAGATTCGAATAATAAAAACCAAAAAATCTTCGACGTCGGCAAGAGTGTACCGTTGTACACGCTTGCACAATCTCAGGCCTCAGCGCATATCGTTCGGTGTTGAAGAATTTTTGAACCGTCCGGTGATTAGTGTTTTTGTGTATCAGAGTCGAGAACTGCGCGGGACATGGTCGCTCTACAGTGACACCTGAAGGCATCCATCAGCGTCAAAGCTACTCCCTAGACTGCGTGAACATCAGGCCATGACGTGTTCTTGTCAGATCGTCCAACGCGTTGTTATCCCCAACCCATGTTTGAACTCATTCCACTCTTCAGTGGGTTACTTGATTTTGTACGACAGTTGACGGGTAGCGGACGGTGGCAGCATCGGGAACGCCGTGGGTGTAGGAGCCGTGTAGCGGGCGCAGTGTCGACGGCTCTGCTTTGTGGTGGGTGGTTGCATGCAACCATGGGTATGCCTCTCGGCTTGTCTCCAAGAGGAAGCCAGATGCGGGATTGGGAGGGCTTTTGACAACAAGTACAGAGGCCAGCGAAGTGAAGAGTAGGTCGGCACTAGGTTGGTAGACAGGTTTGTAGCAGCCGCGTTGCCGCGCAGATTCCACATCGGGGTAAGGGCCACTTTGCGGTGTGCTCCGACTCCCATTCATTGTTGTCGGCCGGCAGATTCCTGGCCCCCTGCTTATACGAAATCACGGGCATTTGCTTACCGCCAGCTCCCCTCCAAGCTAGTTAGCTACACCATGATTGACGCGTGCCGCGCTAAGCACCTCAGTCACCCAATCTCGCCTGCACTAGATCTTCAGAGGAACAAACGCTCGCCCCCGCCCTACACACAAGAGGTAAGGCCACCATCACGCCTGGTACAGCAGCTGGCCAGGCTCACGATCGCCGACGAGCACGTGCGGGCTGCTTCAGTTTAACGCTGTGAAGGAAGTGGGTCTGGGGGCTGAGGAGGAAGTAGGGTTGAGTGTCGACTTTTGGGGGAAATTTTTTTAAAAATAAATAAAAAAGAGAGAGAGGAAGAGAGAGAAAGAGAGGGCGCGAATGGAGAGAAAGAGGAGGAAGAAGAAGAAAAAGAAGAAGAAGAAGAAAAAGAAAAGAAAAGAAAGGACAAGAAAAAGAAAAGGAGAGAAAGGCAAAGCATTCAAGAGGCATTCAAGAGGCATTCAAGAGGCTCTTGAACAGGTAGATAAAAAGATGATTGATGGGACGCCTAGCCGCGCATGCCGGCGCCAAAGCGGCGACTCGCGAAGGACCGGGGGTGTAAGCGCGGGCGGAGGGCTGGCGCGCCAGCTTCGCAACAGGCGCCCGGCAGCGGGAAAAGACAAAAGGAGCGGCCACTCACTTCCCTCCACTACTGTTGCTTCGCCTCTCAGCCGCCGCCGCCCGCCGCAAACCCCCCCTCATCTTCGGCTAAGCGCGCAATGCGCCAGCGCCAGGACCGTCTCGATTGATTGTGCTACTATCCATGTCCCCCGTCCCTCGCGCCGGCTTCACCGCCGTCAACGGCCGCGAGTCCCCCGCCGCCCCGAAGCCCAACGGCGCCCCGACAAGCCCGTCTGAGGGCCATCCTTACCCTCCAGAGCCCCGCCCGCTAAGCCCGGCCAAGCGGAAACGAAGTCTTCTCGACGACGACCCAGACACTCCCTTCCCATACGGCCCGCGTCGGAGGTTTGCCCCCGACTCCCCCGATTCCGAGTCGGACGACGCCTCTCCGCCCACCGGCGCCCCGGGCCAGCACCATGCCGACAACTCCAAGGACCGTGAGCCCTCGCACCCGGAGCCTGAACACGTCGACTCCCCGCCCCGGCACCTCCCCCCCGGCCATGGCAATGACGACGACGGCCCGGACGACGATGCAGCCCGCCCCGCCGACGGCTTCGACATAACACGGGCCGGCGTCCAGGTCAACCTGAAAAAGAACAGGAAGAGGGTGCGTGCGCACTCCGCGAGACACGTCTGCACTACTCACGCCCAGCCAGGCCTTTGCCAATCGCACCAAGACGGGCTGCCAGACCTGTCGGAGACGAAAAAAGAAATGCGACGAGAAAAAGCCCGAATGTAGGCCTAACGACTCCCGGCTCCCGCCGACATGCTGACCGGCGTACAGGCAACAACTGCATACGAGGCGGCTTCGTGTGTGAAGGCTACCTCACAAAATCAACATGGACCAGGCCGGGCATGACAAACCACTTCTATCTGCAGTCAAAACTTGATTACCCTGATTATTTGGGCCTGTATCTGAGGTTAGTGCTTCATCTTTCGCTGCGCCAGCCCGAGACACGGAATAGCTGACAAAGAATTAGACAAAACCATGAAGCATTGCCGGAGTCCAGGTCTCAGCAGCCCATGAATGGCGCCAGAGCAGCAGCAATTATTGAAGAAGAGCGCAACCAAGCAAACTTGCAGAGTGCCTGGAGGCTAACGGCGCAAGAGACAGCTCGCCCCCCGTTTGCACAACCTCATGCTTTCAGCAACGAGGCCTTCAGGGCGAGTAGGCCATTGGAGTCAGCACTAAATGCTAGATTGGATTTCATAAACCCTGTTAGAACTGATCAGCCTACGAGTTCTCGTCCGATTTCTCCAAACCATGAGATGCACGGGTCGGTAGCCTCCGCCCATGGAGTTTTCCTTGAAAGATTGCAGTTGACTGACCCGCTGCTATAGCACAGAGAAGACGCAAGCCACCGTGGGCCCACAACTACCCCTCCATCATCACTTGTCAAGCACACAACCAGCTCAGTTAACATCGTCAGTTCAGTTGCCCCAGTCAGCGTCATACACACGGCCAGCCCAACCACCGCAACCACCGCAACCACAACCGCCCCAGACGGCCCCGACGACGCAGATAGCGCTGCCAACGCCGATATTACAGCCCACACCACCAGCACCACCATCGGAAATGGCGCCACCAGTGCAACCGGCACCAACTCTACGGCCGGGGTATACGGTGCTACCGCCGCAACCACTTGCGGAGAAGCAAATTATGCGTAAGGGTGAGCTCTACCTGTTTTCCAACCCACAGCTCGTCGAGGATCGTGACTGATGCAAATCAGCGCTACGTGACTTTAATGATGCGGAAGCCGATGGATTCAGCCCGGAAGAGCAACGAAGCATGTTGCGAGCAATCTTGGACCCTCCAAGCACAAGACCGCCGAATGCGCCGGCGCGCGGTTACCTGGGCAAGGACGTCTGCGTCGATGCGCCTTTTAGTTGCCAATACGGATACAACCTGTCGATCGGAGACGAAGTGACTATCGCGCAAAAGTGCACCATTGTCGACCCGGTGGCCGTGACGATCGGGGCGAGGTGTGTGATTGGGCCGAACGTAAGCATTTACGCCGGAACGGCGAGCACGAACATGCGTGATCGGAAGGGCGTGCACGGGGCAGTCTATGGGTGCGCGGTGAAGATTGAAGAAGGCGTTTTTGTGGGAGGGGCGGCGGTCATCCTGCCGGGCGTGACGATTGGACGAGGGTCGACGGTTGGGGCGGCGTCGGTCGTAACCAAGGTACGCTCGATGCAGCATTGGGGGGCGTTGACTGACAAAAGGGCCAGAATGTGGAACCGTACACGGTGGTTGCCGGCAACCCAGCGCGCGTAATCCGGTCCGTCTGGCAGCCAAGGCGATATCTGAACGAGGACGGGATGTATAGGTCGGCGACGCGCGCGAGCACCATGGAGAGCCAGGAGGGAGAGTTGTAGAAGGTCCATGTGCCGCAAGGCCGACGGCAAGCGCCAAACAGCCGAGCCGCCTCCCCCCGCGTTTCGGCTTTCGGTCGCGCGTCACCTCTCCACCGACCACGACTCTCACCACCTCCATCCCGTCTACGACCACACCACAACCATGGCCTCCCCATGCTCGAGGGTCGCCCGCCGCCTGCGCCCACGCACCGCCCTCTTCTTTCCCGGTAACCTCCCTCCGCCTCGCTTGCTGCATGCCGAGTGTTCATCCCGCATCCGCAGGCCAAGGAGTGCAGCGCGTCGCCATGGCCACGCCCTGGCTTGAAGCTTTCCCGCGCACCGTCAAGCCTATCCTCGACGAAATCGACTCGACTCTGAACCTTTCTCTCGCCCGTCTCATCGCCCATGGCCCCAGCAGCACCCTGACTGCTACGGAGAACGCCCAGCCCGCCATCATGGCTACCTCGGTCCTAATCTTGCGCACACTCGAGTCTGAGTTCGGCTTCAAACCGCACGAGCGCTGTGATTTCACCCTGGGCCATTCCCTCGGCGAATTTGCCGCCTTGGTCGCCGGCGGCTACCTTTCCTTTGCCGATGCGCTGCGTTTGGTCCGTAGACGAGCTGAGGTCATGGCGCGCTGCGCCAAAAAAGCGTCCCATACCATTGGCGGAGGCGAAGTGGGAATGGAGGCGCTGGTGTGCGAGAACGAGGAGCACATGCATGCGCTCGTTAGCGGCGTGCGCGAGTTTCTGGGCCACTCTAGCCCGGGCGCCAAGCAAGACAGCGCTTACGACGTACCCGCCGTCCAACAGGTATCGATAGCCAACATCAACAGCAAGAACCAAATTGTGCTCAGCGGAAGCATCGAGCGCATTCGTACGCTGCTTGCCCACTTGCGCCAGTTCGGCGGCCATGACCCACGCGCTGTGAGGCTCAAGGCCGACAGCCCGTTTCATTCACCGCTCATGAAACCGGCCGAAAAAGAGATGAGGCGCATACTAGATACCCCATCCAAGAGTACCGGCGAGGACATTATCTCTTGGCCCGGTACCATATCTTGTATATCCAATGTTACCGCCCGCCCCTTTCGGACGCAAGTGGAGTTGAAAGACTTGCTAGCCAGACAGTGCGTCGAGACAGTAGATTGGTGGGGCTCGGTGAGGTATCTGGACAAAGAAGAGAAAGTGCGTAGGTGGATTGGCATTGGGCCCGGCAAGGTTGGACGCAACCTTGTTGGTAAAGAAGTAGGGATGAAAGGGCCGGTCAAAGGCGGCGGCGTTTGGGGCATTGAAGACCCTCGCCAAGTAGAGGAATTGATGAGAGCCTTGGAAGAGACGGAGAAGGCGGAAGAACACGAAGAAAATGATTGAGGGTCACGCAAAAACGTTACTCCTACCAGGGCGCACAAGACAGGCATCTCCGTTCAAGCGTGAGACGAGATCCAATGTCCGAAGTTTATTTGAAAAGGGTGGCATCAAGCATTCCAAGGCGGGCATGGCACCAAACGGATGCTAAATGGCCATGCTTTCCTAAATACCGTTCAAGCCACGTGTCACGACGGTTCATTGCGCTCTACCACCCATCACATAGTTCCCGACTGGCGCCATGTCATGGCCATGGTGCTTCTTATGGCGCTGCCACATACAGACCAGCATCTAACGGTGGTGAGTCAGAGGCGGATTACAAGCATTGCGCAAAGCGACAAACTCACCAACTTGGATTTTTTGTCCTGTGATGGACGTATTCTTTGCCAGCATCACAAAGGCATTCGCACAATCTTGGAGGTCGGTTTCCTTTTTCAGAACTGAGCGTTCCTTCAAAGATTGGATGCGCTCTTCGCCGTATTTGTTGCCCTAAGTGGCTATTAGTGGCTGAAATTGCCGAGATGAAAGAGTCGACGGGCAGGAGGTCGGGGTGTTGGAGAGTAACGACAGAAGATGGAGGAAATAACTGGCCACTGGGCCGTTGATAACGTCACGGGTGTGGCTTGTGAATCCATACCCATTCTGTTAATAGCAGGCCCGGTAGTACGGCATTGATGCGGACCTTTTCTCCTTGAGAAGAGGCTAGACACTTCATCAAATGGAGCTGCGCTGCTTTCGTGACAGAATACCTGGATCGTAGACCACAATGAGCAGAGACATCCATCAAATGTCAGCAATGGAGGCGCTACTTACGCCATTGAACTACCAGCTTGAGAGACGCCCTTCAAATTTATTTGTCAGAGGGGCTTTCTCGATGCCTCCAAAACCTTTCATTTGCTACGAAGGAAACTTACCGCTACTGATGATGTGATGAGGAAAACGCCGCCCTCAGGGTTGGCACGGAACGTTGGCAACGCAGCACGCAGTAAGGCCAGCTTTCCTTTTACGTTGACAGCCCAGCACTGACATACCAATGAATGAGCAGACTGCGACACGGGAACGTGCGTCGGCGTAACTATACCTTATCCCAGTCATCTTCGCTCAACGCGTCGAGGTCTTCGAAGAGAGCGAATTTGGTATAACCCTGTATGCTCAGAAATAGGGTAAGTGAAGGTTTCGTGTACTCTGTTGTCATCGCTGGCTTGCTTCAAACACAAACATCTTACGTCTGTCGCCGTCAACCGAGATTCACCGTCTAGCGAGACAGGGAATGATACAAACAGTCCCTACGGACTACTCCTTGTCTAGCTAGAGGCCCAAATCCTAGATTTGAGTAAAAGGTTTTAGTGCACTCATATACTATAAACACCTTGACTGGATATCTTCTTCCACTCGGTACAAGCGTCATTATCTCGTTAGGCGGTGAATCTTGCTTGACGGTGACGGACGTTAGTTACGACTGGCGCAGGAAAAAACATACCGCGTTTCCGATTATGATGTCTATTCCACCGAGAGCATCGATTGTCTGTTGGACGCAACGGGCGCATTCGCTGGCAACACCGACGTCCTGAGATAAAGTCAGAGGTCATGGGTTCAGGGAGAAGTTACGGACTCGGGCTTTAATCTCCAATTCCCGGAATGTCTAGCCTTCGGCCGACCTTGCTCTACCCATGACCATCACTCTAAGCCCTCATTGCTTTGCTCAACTCTTTCATCGCCGAGAAACTTAAGGGGTATGTCAAGACGGAAGGGTGACTCTCTTACCGCTTGAACAGCTTGCGCTCGAACGCCGAACTCACTCACCAACGCCTCTGCCAACGCCTCTGCTGGCGCGGCCTGCGAAGCGTAGTTGATGATGACATTGGCGCCCTCCGCAGCAAAGACACGGGCAATTGCAGCGCCGAGGCCTCTGTAAGGTGCGTAGATAGCGTTAGTACTATCCGCCAGCGGAAGCAGGGTAATGATGGCATGAAGGCTGCTCTCGCCGTCTCATCATACCTTGAACCGCCCGTGATCAGCACGTTCCTGCCCTTGAGCTGGTATGGCATCCTTTCGAGTCGAGATACGGACTGTTGTCTGGAGAAGTCTGAAGGATGTAGTGGGGAAAGGCAGGGCCACGATCGACAGGGTCCCTCGGCCTTGACCTACCCCGCACACACGCAGACAGGCAACCCATGTCTGTGCTCGGCTGCCAGAACCGAGAAGGACCCTGATTGAGGCCACCAACGCACGCGTCCACGCCCAGAGAAAGCTTGACTCGCTAGCACACAATGTTGGTTATTGTTTGGAACGACACTAAGACTACGCTGGCGGAGATGTCTTTATCTTCCCCAGATGCATTATAATACACGCCGGCGCTCCTACTCTGCGCAGCCAGGCCACCCCACTATCAGCAACACCCGTTTCTGCTGCTGCTATTCGAGCCTCCAAAGATGCGGCTTCAACCCGTAGCCCGCTGGGGAATAACCAGAAAGAAGCTGTCCCCCACGTCCGAGGGGACTTTCTACCCAAAACAAAGAAATTTGCAGCTCGCAGAAAGCGCTGGAGCAGTCCTCCCAAAATAAATAAAAAATCCAAAACAGAAAACCGTTGCAGATCAACACAAACAGTGACAAAGAAAATGCAAAACAAAACGGACAGTAAATCCAAACCGACCTTTACCGCTTTTTGCTTGGAGCGGTAGGACTGTTGTAAGAGAGTAGCAAAAGAGAGACACAAAACACCCCAAAATTTCTAGGTACGCCCAAACTCTCCAACGCTGAGGACGCAAAGAAAAACATCGCCCAGAGGGATTACCAAAGGGCGAAAACAAGAAGAAGAGGAAAATAGAGATCGAGCTAGACGTGTTGCTGCTCGATCGACTCTGTTGGTTACAGAGAAAAACCCAGTTAAGGGCTCCAATGCTTTTTGTGAGAAATTCCTCGACAACAGTGAAACTCTGTTGCCGAGATTTTTACGACTTGTAGGAATAGAGAAACGAGCTGTATGATGTGGCGGCCTTAGCCTTGAATGCAATTCGCGGAATGCGAATGCCTGTGCCTGAAGAATCTAAATGCTGTAGGGAAAGTCGACAGTGATCGTGGAGGTTTCGTCATTCAGTTCATTTACCCAACATAGAAGGAATCGGCTTTCGCTTCGCTTTCTGCTGAGGAATCCTCGGTACGCCTTGGATGACCCTTGGCTCTTTCATGAGGGTCGGGTCGAGCTTCGCTGGGATGCGGGTGATCACTTGGCGGTAGTCGCCAGGGAAACGAGCACTCGGCGGGGTGGCCGAAGCCGAGCGCCAAAGGTGGTCGGAGGTGTCGTTGAGGAAGTCCGTCGAGGACTTGGAGAAAATGGAGGTGCGACCGCGGTTCTTCTTGGAGAGAATGATTTGATCGAAAAGCTTGATTTGTGGGTCATCTGGCCGAATGGTTTCCCGCTCGTGGATGAATTCATTGAAGGCTACATGACGATTGTTAGTACGGTTAACCTCCAGGGAATGGCGGGACACCAACCTTGCGTCTGTTGCAGCATGGCGAAGTACTCTGCATTCTCGCTCGGCATACTCTTCAAGAACCCTTCCATATTGAAATGATAGAGTAGGCCCGACTTCTTTTGGTCGGATCCAGGTTGTCCCAAATAGCGCCTGTACGTGTAGAACAAACTAGCAAAACAGCGGACGAAAGCCGCTCGGACTTGTTCAGAATGGAAGGCAGAAGGGCAAACCAAGCAAACTTGATGCGCGCACCGCGCATGAGCGCTTACACTGCAGCCTGTAATTCATGTCAATCAAACGCATCGGTACGAACGTGTCAAAAAAAGACTTACTTGAGCACCTGTAAATGCCCTCATCTGATTTCTCGTCACAGACGGAACATGACGTCCTCTCGTCCTGTGATCTCCACTGCATACAGTGGCCTTCGATCCATTGCACGGTATCGGTGTTGCGAACTGTCTGGGACATGCCGGTGGGCATAATCGTCGACGCGGCGATAGTGGACTGGGCATAAACCGATGGAGCGTACGAGGAAGTGATCTCGTTGCTAAGAGTGGACGTAGACAAGTTCGACGAATGGCCAAGGAATGGCTGACTTGGCCGGCGCAGTGTGTTCATTCTTTCAACGCCAAACTGTTTCACGTTGTTAGCTTTTGCACGCAGATTATGGTGAAGTATTTGCAGTACCGAAGAGCTCCTCCGAGACGATGAATCGAAGTGCCCGGAGCGTTTCTCACGGAGGCTCGCTTGCAAGGCGTAGCCAGAATCGCTGCGAGAAATAGGAGTAGAGGGCAGCGGAGGGAACACAGTTGATGTAGGAGAAGTCCTCGGAGACGGAGGAGAGTTGTTAGTCCTGGTGGAGTTTGTAGCAGTTGAGCTTGTAGAAGGCCTATCGCCTCCGCGGCTCTCGACCGTTCCACGGCTCTCGGGAGCTCCGCGACTTTCAGCCCTAGATTGCAAAAAGGCATTGAAGATAGAGTGCCGGGGCAATGTGCCAGTGGCTCCTACGGTCCCGAACGATGCTGAATTGAGGCTGACGTACGTAGCAAGAGTGGAACGAGGCGCCCGGTGAGTAAACACAGATGTGTTTTCGGAAGAGAAAGAATCATGGGGGAACGCGTCTACGGCGTAAGCGGGAGGGCCGACCGGGACGCCATATTTGATATGGTGAGGCGCAGCAAGTTGAAGGAGGGAGACAAGCTTCCGGCGTTGCTGGCGAGGGAGAGGAATAGGCGGTGCAGTGCTTTCGATAACATTCTGATCCAAGTCGACGAGGACGAAGTCATCCTCGGGAAGCTCTACAGACTCGTAGCGACGCTCAATACCCACAATATAAGGGCAAGGTGCTTCCAAAGCTTGGATGAGGCGTGACGGTAGGACGGGGATGAACACTCCTGCCCATTTCATCGGATACAGAAGGTGTGTAATGGCCGCGCTCGCAAGGTGCAACATGCTCGTGTGAGAGGATAAAAGGATAATGCGTCCTTCGGTAAGAACGCATTCGAAAAGCGCGACTATATTCTGGATCGAGAGGCAGCGGAACAAGGCGTAGAGGTCGGTGTTGCGGGAACCCGGGATCTCGTTGGCTGCCTCCTTCCGGGCATACATACGCAGCTCCCGGACAGCAAGCTCGACTTGGGTGATTGACGAAATGGGACTCAATGCTTCTGCGCAGAGGTTTACAACATAGCGCTCGAGAGGTTGCCACATGCCAATCCGGGGCGAGCTCGCCGGAACCCTGAGGATGCCACCATTTGTCATTGGTGTGACTATGGCCCTCAGCCATTCCTTCCAGAAGCTGGTCATGCCGCCGTCCCGTCCAAGCACGCCGTACGCCCGTGGGATCCAGAGTCCGGTCTCGCCATCAGTCAGCCCATCGATCTTCGACGCAGCGCCGTGCCGGACGGGCCGCAGCAGGTCGTTCATGAGGCTGATCTTCTCCTCAACTGCGCTGATGTCGTCCTCCAGCGCTTCTCTGTCCTCTGATCCCGAAGGTATCGTGGGTAGTTGGGCCAATAACCTCGACAGCTTGGCCCGCTCAAGCGCAAGTCGCTCTCCCAGGCTGCCTGCTAGTTCCCTCTCTTCTGGCGTCATGTTTGCCTTTCGCCACTCCTCGCACTGCCGTTCCAGTTCCTCGGCTGCCACCGGGTTCAGGGGAAGCCAGATCGTCAGACAAATGCCGTAAAGTTTGGATCCATCTCCGTTCGTCATGGCGAATCCATGCCAAGTTGACCGCGGCCTTTCGTCTGAAGAGACTACGTTCACGTCGTTGGGAAACGCGAACATGGGCACGTAATCGGGGAAGGGGTTCCTCCTCTTGAGCTCGTCCACCATGTTCTTAGGGGGATACCTATCAAGCAGCACCGGCTCGTACCGTCTCTTCAGGGGGTGCATATTGGGCGTAGGGTGGAAAGGCTGCGGAGCTGGTATGACGGAGTTGTATCCACTCATTCTTCTTGAAGTTCGAATGGAAGCTTGAGGCGTACGTTAGCAGACCGTGCCTGCACATGGCATAGCTGGATCTCCCTGGACTTATGCACTTTGAAGGTATCATCGACTTACAGGTACGCATCATGCTTGGTTGCCTCTTCATACTGCTCATGGTGCTAATTCTTCTCCTGATGCTCCCAATGCCCACGCCCAGCCCGCTTGCGTCCATATCCTCGCTCACAATCCTTTGCGTCCTAGGCCTCGGTCTCGGCTTGTCCTCTTTGGCAAGCGTGCCGGCGCTGAACTGTATCTCCTCGAGGAATGTCTCTCGTTCGGCGGCGAACTTTCGCAGGGCATTGTCAAAGTCCTCGTCACTCAAGCCAGAACCGCCAATCTGCGGGAAGCCCTTGATGGTCGCGCTGCTGCGGTTACTTGCGGTGGGGCCGGGACCATTGTCAGGGTCCATGCCGCTCGCCATGGAATTGCGATCATTGCTCACGAGCCTGGAGAGCGAGAGGCCGTCGGAGGAGCGGGGACGGGGCTCGGTGTCGGTCTCCAGGGCAGCATCCTCCTCGATGGTGGATTCCTGGGGGGCGACGGCAGCGCCGTTGGACCTCTGGGCGTCGTGGACCTGGGACGACTCAATGCCGGATATGAAGAAGTAGTCGGCGAGGGGCGCGCTAGACGGCTCTGCCGAGGGTGGTACGGGGGCCATGGTGTATAGTGATTCGTGGGTTTAGGATAGGGCGCATAGAAATGCGTCGGGGGCCCCAGAGCAGGGCGGGAGGGAGGAAAGGAGCGGCGGCGGCGCGCAGAGGCGACGAGTGGGTTTGGCGGGTCGGGCGCGGCAAGCGTCAAGTCATGTAGAGGAGAGGTGGTTGTGTTACGCGGGTGGCGGACGGGTGTTGGACGTCGCGAAAGAAGGGCGGGCGGCGGCAGAGAAGGTATTAGCCCGCAGCGGGATCCCGGGCGGGCGAGAAGAGGAGGGAGGGAGGGGGGGCGGTCGTGGTCCTGTCGCGCCGTTATCTGAGAAAGGCCTGGGGACGGCGGGCACAGATCAAGTGCAAGGTTCAAGGTACAGCACAAGGGCGCCGAGCCAGGAACGCAGACTCGATCTGGTGCGCCTCTCCGCATCGCGCGACATTTTCGCCCATCAGAATCTCGCGCGCCGTGGCCCCCGCTAGTGTGAGCTGTCGTATCCGCGCCCCCTGTGGCCTCGCCAGGGGCTCGGCCTCAGGGTCTCCCAATGATCGCCCGCTGCCGACGCAACAAGAGGCAACTATCGTCCATGCAGGGTCCCAACCTCACTTCCTCCCGGCTATAGCACTGCTGCTATCGCGAAAAGGGGCCCTCGTTGCCAATTGCAATCACGCCGCCTATATTTGTCTCGCTCAAACGAATCCGTGCCATCCTACTCTCCTACTGCCAATCGCTGCGTTGACGCAATATCCCTCCCCGGACTGATCTCCCAAGCCACAAAGCCCTGCTGCCAAAACGCCACCGCCCGACGCCATCGGCACGCTACCACAAGACACTCGCTGCATCACCTCCCTCGTCTTCTGCAACACCCATTCCAGGGGTCCCATGTCCCATGTATCCTCTCCCAATCCCTCGGGGGGGCCCGGGGAGGGGGTGGGGGTACATCTGTGTATGTGTGCGTGTGTATGTGTGTGTGTGTATGTGCATTGCTTTCGCTTCTTTTGCTTCTTTCGCCTCCTCAGGGGCTTGACTTTTCATTGCTTGCTTGCTTGCTTGCTTCATCGAGGCCGAGTAAACAATGGCCCGATCCTCAATGAACCACGCCCGCCGAGTGCGCTGCGCCACTGCACGAACAAGCTCCGAACCAGCATGCGTCTACCCGCTGCCTTCGCCGCCGGGGGAATCTCTGCCTCCGGGGCGCCTTCCTGTTGCTCCAAAAGGAACATGACCTGCAGAACATCTCCCGGTCCCAGCACTGGAAGATGGGCCGGATCCTCCCTAGTAGCATTGAGAGGCTGGTTCAGAGACAGCGACTTGAAAGGGGTTTCGGCATGGACGATGACAGGCTGCAGTGGAGGCGTTAGCCATGTTCTTTGTCCTAGTCTCAGCCCCTTCTTACCTCGAGACTTAGGTTTGCTTCGCCTAAGTTCTCCAATTGAGCCTCCAGCACAAACTTGTTCAGACCACCCTTTCCAGACAACTCGCTCGTCTTGGTCTTGACACTGATCAGTTGCTGCGCCACAAACTGATACAGCTTCCTAAATGTCCTTGCACGCCCACCAGCCGCTCTACCCTCTCCGGCCAGCTGCGTCTCCGTGTACGACACCGTGACTGCAAGCGTGTGTGAGCCCTCCTCTTTCAGTTCAAACGCTATGATTTTCTGCAGCGATTGCCCTGACTCCAGCCCGGGTTGCCGGTCCTGGTTCTGGTCGTCTGGGGAGAGCTGCAGCGGTACGCCGTCCGGCTGCGAGGGCGTTTGCATATCTGCAACGATCCTTACACCGCTGATGGCTCGGCTCTTGTCGCCCTCTGGGATCTCATTGTTTGCGCACAGTGTGCATGAGAAGGTTTCGCCCACATAGGCGCTACCGAATGCCTCTGGAAGCTTCAACAGCGGGGAGATGATGAATGGATCTTCGGTGTCGGCGGTCGGGTAAGCCAAGGAGGCCTTGGGAGAGATAGTCAGGTCGTCGGGAGCAGTCGGCTGCGGGAGAGGGAAGCTATGCGCCAACGAGGGCCGCGAGAGCCTAGGTGGGTATGGTGTCAGTCGGAAGCCCAAGCGGCTGGGAAGAGCGGGTGGAAGGACCTACCGCAATACCTTCAAGCTGACTGTGTGCGGCCCCTTCAAACCCTCGCTGGTCGAGAGGGCGCTCTGGTGAGCCATGGCAGGGTAGGACGGGAGCGAGAATAATGCGCAAGCTCAAGGCAGCTCTGACGTGGAGGCGGCAGCTTGACCGGGGAACGCCTGGACCGTGCTCTCCACATCAGGCATCAATTTTTGTAAACACGACCACACGGATTGCTGCCGTCTGTCCAACTCTACCCAGGTTCGTCCTCTCGCGCGGTTGGCTGCTTTTTAATATGAAGGGTGACACGAAGGACCTTGTCTCCCTGCGCAGATCTGCGGATCTTGTACTTGCCCTAACGACGCCCAAAGGTATCTCAGTCTTGCTCGTAAGCTGCCGAATGGGAGACAAGGGTGTCTGACACTGAGTTACACAGGAAGAGGAGTCTTTGCGGCTCAAGACATCCCTGCCCGGACCGTGATTGAAATCTCTCCTGTACTACCTCTGGGCGTTGAGGAAAACGAAAGCCATGTCAAGCACACTTCTTTGTACCACTATACGTAGTATGTTGCGCCGAAGTTTTTCTTCTTATGTTTGTTTTTGTTTGATTACCCGCCTTACCCTCCTCTGCAGTAATTGGCCGCTTCACTCGTCAAACGGCGAGAAACAAATAACCCAGGCCGTGGTACTAGGGCTAGGCTCCATGTTCAACCATTCCAGGGACCAGAACGTCGGCTGGGAGCGTGACGTAGATCACCTGCTTGTGAGGTACCAGACGCTGCGCGATGTCAAGGCCGGTGAAGAACTATGCATGTATCCTCCCTCTCTTGCGCAAATGGCGGTCTGACTAATTAATGCTGTGCCAGGCATCTCGTATGGCGATAGGCTATCGTTCAAAGACGTAGATGCCCCTACAGAAGAGCCAGAAGGAGACGGTTCAGAGGTTTTGTCCAACATACAAATTGATTGATAGTAACGGCTTGATTCAATTAATCATGTGAAGGGATAGAATCCCCAAAATATCACACTGCAAACGGACCTCTGCAAAGACCCGATATGCCTCGGGCCAGGACCACACGATCGGCTTCTCCGACAGCCGAAGACGATTCCGGAAATTCCAAGACTACTGAGAACTCTGATGGAAAGTAATCGCCCAGGCCTCGCCCCAGAATGCATCCTCTGGTATGTCCGAAACGCCAAACTTGCAAAAAAAAAACGTTGTCTAATTAATACACAAATGGAAATTTGGAAAAGAGAACTATTCTGCCGTGGACGACGCGAGCTCCTGAGTCTGCGCCTCATCATTTCCCTCTTCGTTCTCCTCCTCTGCCGCTATCCGAATTTCGTATGCAAGCTCAAAACATTCTGCCAACAAGTGATTCACTGCGCCTTGGCCGTCGGGGATGTCATTCCCAATCATGAATTTACCGTCTTGGCGCATGTTGTCAATGGAGTTTAGCTTATTCTAATGTCAGCGTTCACGGCTTTTGTGTCTGAATCTCGCCAATAGAAAGACAAAACATACCTTCATGCTGTATGGATACAGTTCCCGGGGTGAAGAAACGCCGCCCGATTTCCTGACTTCCACCAAACATCTTTTCAGAGTGTTGAGCTGGTTGTATATGGGCAGCAAAGCTTCCGAGACAGGTTCGGAAGAGATAATGAGGAAGTAGATTATCGAATAGCTCTTGCGGAGAAGATAAAGGAGGGTCTGGCAATATCGTTAGCCCTGATTCATGGACTGGTCAAGTAGGACACAGACCCGTTGAGCATGGATATCCGCTGGTTTCCCTTCACTGTCTTGGAAGTTGCCATCTACGCGGCTCTCATCGATGCGATCCAACTGCCGTTGGAAGCTGTAGAGATCGGTCTCGCGTAAGGACCAGGCCTGCGTAAGTTGCAGCTTCTCGAGTTGGCCCCGGATATTGAGTAACTTTTTGTAAGCATCCTCAAACCTCTCGTTGATCTTGCCTTGTCTGAGAATCGGTCAGCATCTCAAAAAGAATTCGCCGATACAATGGCCGAGCGTCGGGCCGCTGGTTCGCTTACTTTTGCTCTATAAGCTCGTGCCAAAGGAAGCACCGAGTGAGCAGGTCCGTGACAACTTCATCTCCTTCTGGCGCATCTTCCGTCTCTCGGACCTGCATGTGCTGCATCATCTGGGCAATACGGTCCTCCTTTTGGAGATCCTTATCGACTGTCTTCTCGGCATGAAGCTCAGCTTCGATCGCCTTCAATTGCTCATGCAACGCCTTCACTTCTGACGCAGGGTACTGTATATGGCGTCAGTTTCGTATAAATAGCATAGCATAATATTAAGGTGGACATAGGCAGCGTAGGCGACCGTCGAGTCGAGTCGAAAGGAGCCATGATATGATTCTCCTAAACTATCGACAAAGCACGCTGTACTCATCTCCAATGGAATATCGAAAATAGGGACTTACTTTGGATTTGGTGTTGCAAGCTGAAAGCGATCTTAATATCGAAACCAACTTTTCGTAAGTTGGCTTCAGTTCTGGGCTTAGCTTTTCCAGTGAGTGGTTCAGCTTGTTGAGTAGTTGCTGGCAAACGTTGATACGCGCTTCGAGCAGAGTGAGGAGGTGCGGGCTGTAAGTCTCCTTGCCCCTCTCCACCGAGCTGCGATATTCTTCTAGCCGGTGCTTAACCCCGTCAAGATCCTTTGGCGAGAAGAAAGCGGCTTCCCAAAGGTGGTCCAATAGCCGCTATACTGGTGTTAGTGAAGATTCGGAGGAGAAGCGTGAAGGATTCTAGGTACCTTCATGGTGGAGACGGCAGAGTACGTTGCCGGAGCTTCATGATTTTTGCCTATCGCCATGTACGCCAGCGATATCAGCTGGAAGCAGTCATCCAAGACAGTGTCCACTGCGATAAAGCAAATTAGTATCGAGTATAGTCGCGGTGATGTCCAAGTACATGATCCAGGATCACATGCTGGATACCCGCAATTCCGAGGCTTCCGCAGGACCGCATCAAAGAGGAAGGCAACAACAAATACTTGCCTCTGTTCTGCTCAAGCCGCTTGTCGATTCTGAGGCCGTTGAGCTTTTCGACTTGCTCCATGAGCTGGTTGTAGAGGCGGATAACATCTTCGGATTTGACGTAGGTCGACTTGTCGGCCCTCAGGAGCTCAAGCTGGGTGCGTACGCCGAGGAGTTGATCGAGAACAGGCTGTTCCGTAGGGTCTAGCGGTGCTCTCACCGCAGGCGAGTCGGTCATGCTGGGAACATAAACGGGTGCCCTTCGCTTCCGCAGGTCTACTTAGGACGTTGCACGGGTATCCTGCTGCTGGCGATGTCATGCATGACGATGCGGGGCTTCCCACCCGCGGGGCCACAGCGCGTATCAACGATTTTCCGTCTTCGCTTGCGGAACATCATATGTCCGCCCATCGCGTTCCGGCACAACTTCGAACATCTCGCGGCCAAAATCACTGCGACTTACGACGCTACGACAATCATCGACTCCCTCCCCAAAACCCACCGACAACCGCCAAAATGTCCATCCAGGAGCAAGCCGCTTCCTACGCCGCCCTGATCCTCGCCGACGATGGCGTCGAGATCACCGTCAGTCGCCTTGCGCACCGCACCGCTCGAGGTCCCGCGTGCTAACAAGTCGCAGGCCGACAAGCTCCAGACCTTGATCACTGCCGCCAAGGTTCCTGAGGTCGAGCCCATCTGGACCTCCCTGTTCGCCAAGGTATGCGACAACGGCATTGGTTGGAATAATTGGGAACGAAGTGGGATCTGACTTGGGACAATAGGCGCTCGAGGGCAAGGACGTCAAGGAGCTTCTCCTGAACGTCGGCTCCGGTTCCGGTGCTGCCGCCCCCGCTGGCGGTGCTGCTGCCGCCGGTGGTGCTGCCGAGGCCGCCCCCGCCGCGGAGGAGAAGAAGGAGGAGGGTAAGTTTCTCACGCGCCTGCAAAATTGCGCGGGATTGTCGCTGACAAATCTGTACAGAGAAGGAGGAGTCCGACGAGGACATGGGCTTCGGTCTCTTCGACTAAGCGCCTTCTCTCTTCGTCTTTGGGTTTTGCATGTAGCCAGGGCTGGCGTTTTGTCGAAGCAGCGGGTTAGCTGGAACCTCAATCAAAATACCACATCCTCGGCATTTCGTTTCATTTGCGGCCGCCGCGTGAATCGATTCGACCACGAGCCCCCGGGCCTCTTACGTGCATCACGCTTTGCTATCGTCGGACACAAGGAACTGGTTTGGGAATTCGGCGGGACATGTCATGGCAAGGGAAAAAGTCGTTTTCTAGGGCTAGGATCTTCAAGGAGTTATCTAGGCTCTGCTAGGTTGCTACTTCGAATTGAAGGCCTTTGTTCTTCCTGCCCTGGTACACGCGATTTTGGCAACGACTTCTGGTGAAAGCCGACCACTTTTACGTTCTCCAGTTGAAGCATGAGAATAATTGAGGTATGGTACAGGTATTTGCGATAAACACGCAGCCTCCTAATGCCGATATAATCGGTCATTTGCGAGTTTCCCCGCTCAACCTCTTAAACCAATTTATTCTAGGGGTAATTGTATTGACCACCGCTGTTGCAATTGCCCTAACGATTACTGGATGAAGGCGCTGATCTGCTCAGCGCGGATTGTTGTTCTACTCACCCCTGCTGCTTATCTACAACATACACCTGGTGCGTCTCGGATCTCGAGTCCTCGACAACCGGCCCACGAGCTGGAATAGGTGGGCATGCTCCACAATTGGGGTACGCTCGGATTCCCCACTGTATGCATAAACTATTACCCCGCTCCTCGGGTGAGTTTCTTGAAACTTGATATCGTTGCTGCATATTGCTTAAGCGCTTGTAGTTTGATTGAGCTATATATTCGTCCACTGGTGCCGGACCGTATTACCTATTCCTTCTTATTCGGCTATTTTGCTTCTTTTCCCTTAGTATCTCGTTTCAGTGATATACTGACTTACGTCTTTACCGACTCCAATCCCTGAACGTTTAGGGGGGTCCGCTTTATTTGAAACCTACGCAGGAACTAACAACAGCAGTCGATCTAATAAAGCCTGTGTCTGTATCTCCCGCTTCTCTTTATATAAACAGGAACTAATTTCGTTCAAACTTTAACTGGACTTGGCTCGCTCTGAAGGAAAAGCAACAGGATTTCTGGCCACTGCTCTCCAAGATCCCCGTACCTCCTCTCATCTGTAACCTTTTTAGGTAAATAACTGTGAGGCTCTTCCTAGCATTCGCTTCCTCCCTGGACTGTGTAAGTGCTCATTTCTAAGAGCCTATGTTTCGTCGACATCTAGCTGTGTATCAGTTAAACGGTGCGCGCTTCTTCTCCAATGTCGGCTACTGATAGCGTCTGCGCTTGCGAGCATGAGGCGCGCTTGGATGGGCTTCCTCTTCGACCTTGCGCTTCTCGCGGATACCGTGGGTGTATCCTTCCTCCCTAGCTTTCTCCACCGCTGCTTCCATGTTTTCTCTCACCTCTTTCCTGTCGGCAGCAAGCATGGCCTCGTACAGACGGCACTGCTCTCGAAGCTGCATCTTCAAATCCTCCTCGCGTTGCTTGTACTCTTCCTGAAGATATCTCTGGCTCTCAGCATGCCTGACATGTTCTGGCATGCCGTACAAATTCAAGGCCCGCTGATCGACTAAGAAGTTTTCCCAGCAGACATCCTTAATGGAATTCCTCTCTTTATACCATTTCTCTTCTGCCTTTGCAAGTTCCTCGCGGACACGGTCGTCGTACATCTGTTCGAGTGAATCAAGTTGGAGGCATAAAGGATGAAGATCCTTTTGAACTTCGCCGAGGGAACGAGAAGCCTCTCCGCAGACGTCAACCATATGGTGGACCGCGCGCTCCGCGCCGTCTCTGATTGTGTTCAGAGCTTCCTTGAAGACAGGACCGGTATTGTAGTCATCGCGGTTGTTGTTGACGTAGGTCTGAATAAGCATTGGCCATTTGATGGCATCACGGCCAGCCAAGAAGGCAGCGGCATCCATGCCTCTGCGGAAATTCTCCATGGCGAGGTCGATAGCTTGGGCGCACTGAGATGGTCCGACGTATGTACGACTGGCATAATCTGCTTTCTTGGTGCGGCGTTCACGACGGCGGCGAGCGCGCGCCTCGAGGATTTTTCGGGCGTGGTGTTCGCTACGCATTTCGTGACGGTTGTTGGTGTTACGGTTTTTGTGAAGATCCGGGGTGGGAGTGGCATGGCAATCCGTAGGCCATGCGCCGGGAAGGCTCTGCTGGAAGGCATTGTTACTGGAGTTGCCTACATGGGAGTGAAGTCAATATGGTTGATGGTGTAGGGATCGGAGACATACGGATGGTACTGCTGACGACATCCTTGACCGCCAATAAGGTGCCGCAAATGAAGCTGAACATTTGTTTAATTCGACTGTAGAAGATGCGAAAAGGGTTGATGTATCGGTTGTAGAAGTGCGGTGTTTTGGTAGATTGTTCGTGGCTGTCCAATGGAAAGTTGTCGGGAGAAGAAGAAGGTTGATTGCATACGTAAATTTCAAGGCGCAAGGCGAGAAGCATAGTGAAAGTGCCATATGAACAGCATCGATGAAGTGAATGTATGGAGCGGACCTGGCGACGACCATTGCTGGGCTCTGATTGGCTCGAAGGACTAAGCGAGCGTTTGACGTTCACTCACTCGATGAGGGACTTCACTTGACAGTCGCAGTCCTCCAAAAACAGCAATTCACCTCCCCACGCCTGGCGCGTCCTCACTGTACAGCTAATCCCCCAATTCGCTTTTGCTGCAACCCGTCCAGCCCGACGCAACATGGATATTCGTGTGCTGAAGCCGTCGGACATCCCCCATGTCCAGATGGCCAACATCACCAATCTGCCCGAGAACTACTTTTGCAAGTACTACCTCTACCACGCCCTCTCCTGGCCCCAGCTTTCATACGTCGCCGTCGATGTAAGTAGCCGCTCGTTGCTTTTTCTTCTTTTTTCTTCTGCGTTCATCTCTTCTGCTTTTCCAATTTCTGCTCTGGCCACACGTCGTTTTCGCAACGTCGCATTTTCAAACGCCTTGCTCGTACCGCAAGCAGACGAGCCTAACTACGGTTCTTTCATTTCCGCCATCTCATTACTCTCTCGTTTGGAAGCCTTTTTGTCTCGCCGAGGCCTCGTTTGCCGGTTTCCAACCGGCCAATCACCTGACCCCCTAGCTAACATAGCCCCAAGGTTTCCCGCCCCCCGAAGACGCCATACGACCCCCCTAAGATCGTTGGCTATGTCCTGGCCAAGATGGAGGAGGACCCGGCGGACGGCATCCAACATGGCCACATCACGAGTTTGAGTGTCATGCGCACGCACCGTAGGCTCGGGTTGGCCGAGAAGCTGATGAGGCAAAGCCGTAAGTGATCTCTCGTAATCCCACACGCAGCGTCCAATCCAGCCCAATCGTCCATTTATTGGCACTTCCCCTCCATCCCATCCACCAGATAGACAGACAAACAGACGGACGGAGAGACAGCGCGCAGTCAACAACACGAGCTGACACGACAGCCCAAAAGAGCGCGCCATGGCCGAGACGTTCGGCGCGCACTACGTGTCGCTGCACGTGCGCGTGTCCAACAACGCTGCGCTGCGCCTCTACCGCGACACGCTGGGCTTCACGGTCGACAAGATCGAGCCCAAGTACTACGCCGACGGCGAGGACGCCTACTCGATGCGCATGGAGCTGTCGCATCTGCGGCAGGCCATGATCGACGAGAGCGACGAGGAGGAGGCCGCCGACGAGGGCGAGCCCGTCGGCTCCGCGGGCAAGAAGGGCGATGGCGAGCAGAAGGTCAAGGTCAAGGTCGGTAGGGCCCTGGGCGTTGGCGAGCTGGTCGAGAGGAACGAGAGCTCCAAGGCGTAAGGTGGCGGCGTTGGAGTTGGGATCAAAGCCTGATGTCCACATTGGTTGGCGGTGGGGCATGGTAGATCAAGCATTTTATCGCATTTTTCTTGCGCTTATCAAAAGCCTGCGAGGCCTTGCGCGCGGGTATATACTCTCTATGTCCTTATTTGTGTGATGCCCCATCTAGAGTTTTTGTGCCAGAACGCCTGGGAGCAATAAAAAGCCTCTGAACCTTCATGACGCAACATGCGCATATTACGGGACTGAATCCGCCGCTGCAGATATCCCATAACCCACAGCTTTTCCTTTCCCATTGCCGTATCTGGGCAAAGCCCTACGCTCCTCCACACTGCTCGCCGTACAGCGCCTTCAGCGCCGGCACCGGCTGCGTCGCCAAATATGCCACCATGACAGCCACGCTCCTGACCTTTTTCTCCGGCAGCAAGGCGCGTTTCCCGAGCGGCTCAAAAGCATCTTCATCGTCGTCGTCGTCCTCTTCCACCCTAGCTTCAGCTTTATCCCCCACCTCGCCCTTCCGCGCACTCTCGCTCTCCTTCTCTCCTTCTGTCGGCTTCGCCTTGGCCTTCGGCGCCCGATCCACGACGGTCAGCTCGCCCCGCACGCCCGCATACGACCACCACGCCCGGCCCTCGGCTTCGAGCTGGCGCTTGGCGATCTCGAGGACGGTGACGAGTTTGTTGGCGGCGGGGGCGCGGGCCTCGAGGTGCGCGACGCCGGGGTAGGACGAGGACGGCGGCAGCGGCGGAGGTGTTTTTACTGCGCCCGTGTTGTTGTTGTTGTTGTTGTTCGTGGCAGTGGTGGGGTTGGTGTTGAGGGCGGCGAGCACGCTGCGCACTTTTTGCTGGACCTTGGAGCCTGGCGCGAAGTGGATTATGGCGTCGGAGAGGGGGTTGTTTGAGCTTGTGCCCGTGCTCGTGTTCGTGCTTGTGCCGGCGACATTGTTGTTGTCGGTGGTAGTGGTGGGCTTGTCGGCGGCGGCAGCTGCTGCGGAGGCGGAGGTGGAGGTTGCGACGGGCGGGTCAGGCGGGGGCGCGGCGATGCGGCGGCGCTTGTTCGAGGCAGCAGCAGCAGAGGGGGTGGGAAGTTTGTTTTTCTTGGCCATGGTTGGTATTGTGGGGAGGGTGGAAGGTCGAATAGAGTAGATTGATGGAGATTGCGGTCGCGTGAGATGGATGGAATCATGAATCCCGACGCGCCGGGCGAACCCCCAGGGACTATGTACGCATGCAGACAGCTAACCTGCAGAAACCATGAGGCTCTTTTGGAAATTTTATTCTCTTTTTGAGAATACAAACCTACCATTCTCATGGTCGCAGGTGAAAGGGCCTCGCACGGCCCGGGTGGATGATCGGGCAGTACCGGCCTAGCCAACGACGAGGCGGCCATTTGTGCTCATATCAGACCACCAGGGCATGAGAGGCGTGGAGTAGCAAGGCACGCCGTAGTATGCTTATGTACTTACCCGAGACGCGGGCCACTGCTATATAGTCGCCGCCGTGTCCCTCTCTCTCTGAAGAATACCCCTCATCATCCCGTGTTGCTCGTACCAAAGTATACCTATACTATTATATATCTTTCGCCCACCATGCAGTCCCGCCCCTCGCGCCCCATGCAGCATGTTGACCGCAAAGACATCTACACCAACCTGGAGGCGCGGATACAGTACCTGCACACCTTCCTCGACTTCAGCTCCAGTACGTCTTTCTCCTCCCATATTCTCCGGCGCGCGCCCCCGCCACGACTAACGCGCAGCTGCAGACGACATCGAGGCCCTGATTTCGGGGGCAAAGTACATCAAGGCGCTGATTCCCGCCATTGTCAACATTGTCTACAAGAAGCTGCTGCAGTACGACATTACGGCGCGGGCCTTCACGACGCGCAGCACCAGCTTCGAGGGCCCCATGGACGACCAGCCCGGCGAGGACAGCCCGCAGATCCTCCACCGCAAGATGTTCCTGCGGAGCTACCTCGCCAAGCTGTGTTCCGATCCCAGCAAGATGGAGTTCTGGGAGTACCTGGACAAGGTCGGGTGAGTTTGTTTCATCCCCTATTTTTTCCAAGTATTCGTTGGTGTGTAAGAGGGGGAAAAAGAGCTAGGAGGGAAAGGATCATGGTCCCGCCGCTCGCCCCTCGCCGCCCCTCTCGTCCGTTCGCTTCATTTCATTTATCATTTATCTGCACCCGCTAGACCGACAAGCAAACCAGCCAGCTGACCACCCGCCCGCCAGCATGATGCACGTGGGCCGCGGCCGCGAGCACCCGCTGCACGTCGAGTACGTGCACATTGGCGCGTGCCTGAGCTTCATCCAGGACATTCTCAACGAGGCCATCCTGTCGCACCCGCGCCTGCACATGTCGCGCAAGATTGCCCTGACCAAGGCCCTCAACAAGGTCATCTGGATCCAGAACGACCTGTTTGCCAAGTGGTACGTGCGCGACGGCGACGAGTACGCCGACGAGATCATGGAGACCGTCGTCGAGCGCGAAGGCTACCTGCATGGCAAGCGCATCCTCGGCGAGAGCAGCGAGAGCGATTCCGACCAGGACAAGCCCGCTGGTGTATGCCCCTTCAGCGGCATGGGCGCCGACGCAAAGAGTGGCGAGAGGGCCGGCGAGGCATAGGCTGGCCTTGTCTCTCTTTGCGTTGAATATATCATCGAGTCGTCTCTCTGTAAGACTTTATGGGCTCGTGGGTACGGTCAAGGCGTTTTATGGCTGGGGCTGGGTTAGTCGCGAAATAGCACAGATGTTTTTTTTGCAATTGTAAGAGGTTTCTTCTTCCAACCAGGTTTCCTTTTTTTTCCTTCTGTCTTGGAAAAAGTCGCCACCAAACGCCATATAGTACTACAATGTTTCTGCCAGAGGTTGTCTCACACACATATCCAACCGCTTAGCCAGACGTCATTGCTCAGTTGCACGTATCTATCGTTAGATCGGAAATCTCAGTCATCGCAGATGAGATCGAATTCCGGGAACATGGGGTCCGGCCCCAGGTTTATGGTCCCCGCCGTCCCATCCTCCCCGCTGGGATTGGAGATGGTTGGTTCGGCTGCGGCGGCCGTCGTGCTCGGTGCGACGGGCTCTTCCGTCGCGGGGTCGGCCGGTGCTTCTGTCGTACTGGGCGCCGCAGCTGCTTCAGTGGTCGACGGTGCGACGACTGGTGCCTCCGTGGTTGATGTCGATGATGGAGGCGGCGGTGGTGGTGGTGGCGGCGCTTGTGTCGTTGCTGGTGCGGGGGCTTCTGTTGTTGGTGGCTCTGCCGGTGCTTGTGTCGATGGCTCTGCGGGGGGTGCCTCTGTTGTGGAGTCTGCTGCTGGAGGTTCCGCTGCTGGAGCTGTCGTTGCTTCTACGGGAGGTTCTGTTGCCGGAGCTGGTGACGTCTCTGCCGGAGCTGGAGCAGCTGCGGTGGTTTCAACCGGTGCTGCTGCTTCTGTCGTGGACATTGACGTGGAAGTGGAAGAAGAAGATGACGATGACGATGAGCTCGAGGATGAAGACGAGGAAGAGGATGAGGAAGAGGACGAAGATGTCGAGGTCGAGGTCGTCGAGACGACTGCGGCAGCCCCGAACGTTGTGATACTGACGGCGCTCTGCACCGATTGGCAGTCCTCTTTCTGCGACGTACAGCTCTCCACCGTCACATCGCCCTTATTACCCGCTGCATTGGCAGCCTAGGTAGGCAGTGAGTTAGCCGTGGCTCGAGGTGTGCATTGTGGAAGATGGTACAGGTCAGTGTTCCATGCTAACGTGAAGTGCCCGGATTCCTATTTTGGAATGACGCAGGAGCCGGACAGGGAAAGAGGGATGCACGTCAGCAAAGGAAGAAAGAAAGGTCGCACTCACATCTGCGCATTCGTTAAATTGGTTATCACATGTCCTCTGCGCCGCATCTGAGAACTGGTCCTGTTTTCCGCATACACCCATCAGCACTCAACGTCCATCCTAGATCTGGCTCTAAGCCGGAAGTGCCCTCCCCGCTTCATCCCCGCCAGCCAACCACCCCCAACGGCGCCGCCCGCCTCAACCTTCCCGGCACCTAGCTCTTCCTCTTCTCATCTAGGTAGTAGTCCCAGCATACGACGCCAGACCCACAACCCTGCTCCTATCATCAAAAGAATGCAGCAACTCACAAAGGTTTCCCCGTCAACATCATACACGCGCTCACTATCGCCGGACTGCTGAATCGCAGCGGCCGACGCGCCGCCCAACGACCCATTGAACGTCTGCAAGTCGTCCGCGCTGGCGCGGCGCATCAAGTGCGCCAGGCGATGCGGCGGACGCGCGTCCTCGCCGCCGGCAGACGCAGCCGCGACCGCCGCGCATGCAAGCAGCAATAGGCGGGTGGAGCTGAAGGCGCTGCGCATGCTCGACCGTCGAGCGCGTGCGCCGTGGGTTCCTCGCTACGAGAGATCGCCGACCGGCCACTTGGTGACTCGAGGAGAGAAGAAAAGGAAAAAGGTAAAAAACCTGTGCGAGCGTGGGGAGGGCAGAAAAAAGAAAAAGGAAAGAGATCGCAGGAGTATGTCCCAACTGGAATTGTCGAGTTGGGACGGTTGGTTGTGAGCGGCGAATGTCGTGTACCTATGTCACGTATATCAATCGCCCTGGCGCTACCGGCTACTTGCGAAGCGCGGGCTGCGGGACGTATCCGTAGCTGCGGGAGCTTCAAGCCCTGTCGCGCGTGTCGCGCATGCCCAATCCGGCGGGCTGAGTGGCCGCATGAGACGCCTCTGAAACAGGCCGGCGTAAGCCTGTGATCGGCCGTCATGCGCATCTTTCGGTGTGACGGCGATGCCGACGCCCTGACCCGCACCATGACTACTACCATGACCCTGACCATGACCTCGTTCGCGCGGTTAAAACAAGCCGAGCCAAAGGGCTGAAAGTGGGGGTGAGTCGAGTGGAAACATCGTGGGACATGACGAACTAAGTGGGTATGTCCATGTCTAAATTATTTCGCTAACTGTACAAGCTTTGCAATCAATTTGACCCATATTGCAGGTCCATTCCACCTTACCGCCCCAATAATGATCGAACTAGGTATGTAGCTTCTATGTAGGAAAAACAGAAGAAAAGTATGGTGGGGGAATATTTTGAGGAAAACCTAGCCTCCAGTGAGGGGTACCGCCGCCCCTTCATTTCCAGTTCCCTTTCCCTTCATATGCACCCGTAAAAAACACTCGACTGTCGGATATACCCGGATGCGCATTAAATACTTCTTCAAAACAATAAGGACCGTGTGCTCACATCAAAACGCACTCCAAGAATAGAAACTCCGCTGAAATGCTCGACTGGGCGATTTCGTGATGCTCGTAACGACCAATCCGCTAGGGCACGGCCTAAAAGTTGGCGGCTGCGTTCACACGTCCACCGGGAGTGTGATGTTGGTCCAAGTTGCGCTGGAACATGTCGTTGGGTGAAGTGCTGTTGCGCTTCTCGTAGTTGAGCGGCTGGTGAGCGGTGCCGCCGACAAGGTCGTCCTCCTCCTCGGGGCTGCCCCTCTTGCGGCCCCAGACTCTCCATGCGACGAGGGCAAGACCGCCGAGAACGATGGCGCCACCGACACCGCCGACGACACCGCCGATGATCTTCTTGGTGCTAGAGCTCATGCCGGAGCTCTCGTTGCTGCTGGACTCGCCGTTGTTCAGGACGGCGGCGCTGGTGACGGTGGAATATCCGGTGGTGGTGACGGCGAGGTGAGTGCCGGTGCTGACCAAGTTCTGGGTGATGCCATTGGTGACGGTGATGATGGTGGTGGTGTAAGCCTGGGACGAAGTGGAGACCAGGGCGTGGGTGACAGTCGTCTTCCGGGTGGTGCTAGCCTTGGTGTTGGAGGTCTTGGTGGGACTAACGACCGTCTGGAACGACGAGCCGCTGGCGCCAGTGGTCCAGACCGTGGAAGCAGAGGTGGGCGCGGAGGTGGCTTGAGCAGAGGTGGCAGCCGGGGAAGTGGCCGGAGCGGTCGTGGCGGAAGTGCTGTCGTTGGTGTCGTCAGTGGTGGTTGCAGGAACGCTGCTGGGCGTGGTGGTGCGATCGGCGGACGTGGTAGTGGGAGGCTCGGCGGTCGTGGTTTCCTCGGAAGTGGAAGGTTCTTCGGTTGACGTGGGCGCGGCGGAGGAAGGTGCGGGCGTCGACGTCTCCTCGTCGGAAGAGGAAGGCGCGACAGACGACACGGCAGCCTTTTTCGTCGAAGCAGAGGCAGCTTCTGTTGGCGTGCTGGGAGCAGCGGCGCCAGAGGCCTCGGCTCTACGATGGAAGAAGCCAAGTGCGTATGCCTCCGCCTCAGAGGGGATCAGCGACGCGTGGACAAGGGCCAACAGGGTCAAGGCCAGAAAGGCGACGGTGACGGCTGAGGGCGACTTCATGGTGGTTTGTGTGTGACGATGATGTGTGTGCGTGTGGAAATTAGGGAGACCCTGGCGTGGGTTGGGAGGAAGGCAGGGTGGATATACAGAGAGCGAGAGACGGGCCACGAGAGTCGACGGCGGGAATCAAGCGAAGGAATGGGTCAGGAGCGGCGAGGGATGTAAGCGTTTTTTACAAGAGGGTTGGGCCGGTCAGGAAGGATTGGTGCGGACTGGTGAGACGGGCCTGGGCGCCCAGCAGGAAACACGAGGTGCCCGGCCAGCAGTTCTACAAATAGCGCGCGCACTGAGCAATCACAGCGGCCTGACTAACCTGACTAACGGGGCCCGGCCGATCCAATACCGCCCCGGTGCTTCCGCCGCCCGACGTTGTGCGCGCTGTCACGGAACCGTCTCCTCGTGCGGCTGCTCCACCGCCCGCCCGCTCGCGTGCTGTGACTGCTGTGCGTCATTGGCAAAATCTCTGACTTGTATACCGATTCTTTTTTGTCATCAACTTCTACCTTTCCTGCAAGCTTCGACCGCCGAGCAAGCCGACACCATGGCCGCTTTTGTCGCCGCCATGCTTCAGAGTCCCCAGCTCAGTCCCCACGAAGCCCTCTCCGGCGTCTTTGGCTCCATATCTCTCGCCTCGTGGATTTTCCTGCTGGCGAGTCACCGTTTCGCCGCCTCGTCCCCCGCCATGCCGCTAACCTTTGCGCCATAAGGTGCCCCAATTGATCGAGAACTACAAGCTGGGCTCTGCCGACGGCATCTCCATCACCTTTCTCGCCGTCTGGTTCATCGGCGACATCACCAACCTCATTGGCGCCCTCTGGGCTGGTCTCGTGCCCACGGTCATTGCGCTCGCAGTCTATTTCTGCTTTGCCGATCTCGTCCTCATTTCCCAATGCCTCTACTATAACATCCGCAATGCGCGCCGCGTGCGCAAGGCTTCGGCCGTCTCCACGCTCTCGACCGAAAGTGCGGAGCAGCCGCTGCTGGGCAGACGTCCTAGCGACCTCGGACTGCCAGGCTCGAGGCGCCGATCAAGTGCTGCGTCGAGGAGGCACCGCGACAGCATTAGTCGTGAACTACTGGGCGGCATTGCCGAGGAGGAGAGTACGCGCAGCGAGTGGGTCAAGAACGCCATGAGCATTGTGGGCATCTGCATTGCCGGCGCTGCCGGCTGGGCAATCGCTTGGTCCAGCGGTGTTTGGAAGCCGCAACCCACGGGTCAGGATGCTGGCAGCGGGGAGGTTGCCCTGGGCGCTCAAATCTTGGGATACGCCAGCGCGGTGTGCTATCTCGGCGCTAGAATCCCGCAGATCTTCAAGAACTACCGCGAGAAGTCGTGCGAGGGGCTATCGCTCTTGTTCTTTTTACTTTCGCTGCTGGGAAATTTGACATATGGCATGGGCGTAAGTATCATCAGTCGCAAGGGAGGATTGTTTTGTTAACTGGCGCAGATTCTGTTCCACTCTGTTGAAAGGGATTACTTCCTGACAAATCTCCCGTGGCTGATTGGCTCTTTGGGGACCATGGCCGAAGATGCAATCATCTTCTTTCAATTCCGCATCTACGGCGATCTTTCGCAGCCTGACGCCGTCGTCGGCTGATGCAATCAAAAGTTTACTGGATTTCATATCTAGACTTGGGTCGAGTTACGATACCCAGCCCGTTGGGTCCAAAAAAGGAGGGTTTCCATGCCATTACTAGACGAAGATTTCACGAAAGCAATTTCAATGCACGACATGTACTACTATTTTCAAATCACGTTCGAAACGTTAACTTTGCATTCAGTCCATACATTCCCTCGTCCCTCGCATTCTGGTTTCTGAGCCTGTTCCTTGCAAATCTAACATACTCACATGCACATGCAGCGTTACAGACAATGCCGAGTTATCTCGTGCATATCACTGGAAGAAGGACATCTTTGCGGACGATAGCTGGCGTGCTTCAAAGCATGAGGCTACTTTTGGTCCTTGTGATAGCGGGCGTGGTGGGTGCGGTAGATTCATCAACGCTTCAATCCTCATTGACACCCCGGACAATCCACAAAGGATCGCCCCAACCAAAGGGCCCTCGCTCAGGCTGGCTTTGCATGATCTCGATCCTACTCCATCCAGAAAAGGCAAGATAGTCTGCGCATCGTCAGCAATGTGCAGCATCGACGTGTACGCAATGTCAATCGCTCACCGCCAACCATATTCAGCCGCTCCTCCTCGCCGATTCTCAACCACCTTGCAATTACTTTTGTAGGGAAGCAGCGATTGCTCACGACCAAATGCACGGTGCCGCCCTTCTTCATCCTTTTCCTAAGGCCTTCCAGGACCTCGCGCGGCCGCGTCAAGTAGTCAATACTAACGACGCACGTCGCCGCGTCCAGCACTTCGTCCTCATGGAGCACGTCCCCCAGGTCAGGATACGCGTTCAAGTCCCTCACTAGCGGCCACTGGGTGCCAGACTTGCCCACGCACCGCGCAAGCACGGGGTTAGCGGCCAACTCGGCAGCATTGAGGCCGGTACCGAGGACCTGGAGCGCGCCGGCCCGGGCCGCCTCCTCAATCTCGGGAGGGTAGTGGCTGATCCAGCTGGAGCAGAAGTCGAGGAGGCGGCCGCGACGCGGCAGGGCGGCGGCGTAGTAGGCGCGCAGGCGGGCAATGGCCGCGTCATCGATGTGGGTGACGAAGCGGGCGGCGGCGTAGAAGGCGCCGTCGGCGCCCGGGTCGAGGCGGGTGAAGTCGGCGGGCTGGTAGGGCCAGCTGGGGTGGCAGGGCTGGTGGGCGCGCGCGCTCCAGTTCGTTATGCCCGCTGTGCTGGTGCTGGTGCTGGTGCTGATGGCGCTCATGGCTCCGGCGGCGAGGGCACTGCGGGGGAGAAGAGGCATTGAGGTTGGGGTTGGGGGAGAGGGGACATAGGTAGGTGGTGTCGGTCGGTAGGGCACTCGTAGCTAAGGTACTGAGATGGGCGGCGCACGCTATAGAGAGCTAAAAGCAATGAAGCACCACTTCATCAACGTCGCCAAGTGACGTCGACGATGGGCCGCTAGATGGTAGCTTTCCCGAAGCGGGCGACGCGCGCGTCGGCACGTGATGGCGCACCGTCCTAGTCTGTCTGGGGATGAAGGTGCGTGCTTGTTTTTTTTTTTTTTTTTTTTTTTTTGTTTGACAGACAAGCAAACGCGCCGCGCAAGCTTGTTTGCTCACTCCCCCTGTCTCACTCTCGCCCTGCATATGCCGTGCGTCTGGCCAGAAACGTCGGCTCCTGCCTCCCTTCCTCCCTCCATGGCCCGACCTCCAGCCCGGACGAGCACGGCAGCGCGCATCGCAGCACGCAGCCACGCAGCCAGCCCTCCATCTCCATCTCCGGGTACGGGTACGGGTACGGGTACGGATAGGTATTCCGTTCTTCTCCCCTTCCTCTCCTTCCTTCCTTCCCACGCCTCCTTCATCGCCACCGCCAAGCCGTGCGTGCTGTTGTGCTGTTATGCTTTTATGCTGCAGTGCAATGCACGCACGCGCTAGCTAGCCCTACCTCCTCTACGGAAGGAAGCCCTACCCTACCCTACCCTACCCTACCTTTCCCATCCCATCTCATGCATTCCACGCCTTCGACCCGCCCCCGCCCTCTCTGCCCTCCCCCTTGCCCCTGCAGCTGCAAATACGGTAACCAGCCAACAAACAGCTAACATGGAAACTGACCAACCAGCCATTTCCCCACTCTTACCCGCGCACCCACACCCCAAACACAGCGCCGCGCGGCTTGCAGGCGGCGGCGACCCAGGCCTCGGCTTTGGATGTGCGCTGTTGTGTCGTGTCGTGTTGCGCTGTGTGCGTGCTGACGCCGGGGGATTGGTTGTGGTTGTGGAGGCGGGGGAAGTAGGGTAGGGTAGGGTAGGGGTGGGATGGGGGGCTGTGTGTGTGCATGGGTGGGGTGGCTGTTGTGCTACGGCGGGTTTTGTGGTTGTTGGTGGTGGTGGTGGTGAGGTGGGAGGGAAGGTGGGGGAGCTGAGGAGCTGGTGGCGGTCGTGTTGGGTACGGGGTGTGGTTGTAGTGGATATACGAGTAAGGATTTAGGGTAGGGGTGGTGGTGGTGGTGTATTAGGTAGGTAGGTAGGCTCAATTTTTCGAGAAGCCAATTGTTCTATTTCCATCCATTCGTACATATAGATCCGTATCTATCTACATCTTTCCATTAGTTAAACGTTGATTCATTCGCCGCGACGCCTCCCCCTCCCTACTAGAAAGTAGAAACCCGTCCGTCTAAACATTCCGATTGGCTTTGCGCGTTCCAGGTTCGCGGCCCTCAAACGACGACAACACACGTCTCATCTCACATCACGCCTACTCGTCCTCCTCAACCACAACACCCCACTCGTGCTGCTCCTCGCCGTACATGATCGCCTTCAACCAGCCCTTGATGACGCGCGCATAGGGACCCGACTCGCCCTTCGCGAGCGGGATATCGAGGTCGCGGCCACGGAAATGCACCAAGCCGACGGGAGCGATGAAGAAGGCGGTGCCAGCAGCGAAAGCCTCGACGAGGCGGCCCTCCTCGGCCGCAGCCAGCACGTCCAGCATGGTGAACCTGCGCTCGACGACGTCAATGGGCTCGAGCAGCTCCTCGTCGCCATCAGCGGCCTTGTAGCCGTTGGCGAGGCGCTGCTGGGCCAGCTCGATGACGCTGCGGCGCGTGACGCCGTCGAGGATGATGCGGTCGTCGAGGGGCGCCGTGACGAGCTGCAGGCGCCCGGACTCCGCCGTCCGCCACACGACGAAGAAGTTGCTCGCGCCCGCCTCCGTCACCGCGCTGTCCTGCCCGAACAGCCACAGGATCTGGTCGAAGCCCGCGGCCCGCGCCTCGCCCTGCGCCAGCAGCGACGGGCCGTAGTTGGCGCCTACCTTGGCGTAGCCGAAGCCGCCGGGCCACGCGCGCACCATGTCGTCGCGGCTGGCGAGGAGCTTGAGGCCCGGCCGCGCCGCCGTCCCGTCGGTGGTGGTGCCGTTGGGGAGCGCGGCGGGGATGCTGACGTCCATGTTGGGGAAGAGGGCGAAGATGACGAAGAGCAGGGCCTCCTTTGGCTTCTGGACGCCGAGGGTCTGATCATTGGCAATGAGCGTGGGGCGGACGTACAAGAACTGGCCGGAACGGTCCTTGGGCAGCCAGCGGGGCCCGTCGACAGCGGCCAGGCGCGCAATCAGCTTTGCGAGCTCCTCGGGCGCAAAGCCCGGCAGCGAGATGCGCGCGGCCGAGGTGCACATGCGCGCGCAGTTGCGCGTGGGTCGGAACAGCCGCAGCCGCCCGTCGACGCCCCGGTACAGCTTCAGGCCCTCGAAGCACTCGGTGGCGTAGTGCAGGCAGCTGGCCGTGGGCATGAGGCTCAGCGGGCCGTAGGGCTTCAGCTCGGGCGCCGCCCACCCCTGAGCCGCCGTCCACGACGCCGTGATCATGTGGTCGGTGCAGGTTCTCTGGGCGTAGACCTCGGGCGAGTTGGGCGCGGGCACGGGGCGCGGCGTCGGCGTGCGCGTCGTCTTGAGCTGCGAGGCGTCGAGCTCGGCCAGCGTGGTGGTGCCGTTGGTGGTGCCATTGGCCTGCGAGGGCGCCGTCTCGTTGAGCGTGGTTTGCACGCCCTGCTCCGTCAGGCCGGACGTGGTGGTTGGTACGGGCGACATGTTGGTGTTGTTGTCGTTAAATTGAACTCAACTGGTCTTAGTATCCGTCGTCGTCTATGGGATTCCCTAAAAGAGAAGGGAAAATGAAAGAAAGCCAACAGAACGGCACACCGAAAGAGAAACACGGGTGGGTCGGGGGAAGAACTGGGGAGTGTGAGAAGAAGGAGAAGAAGAAGCAGAAGCAGACGGGGAGAGGGCACCTAGTTAAGTATCCCCCACGTCCCCTCCACAACAAGCTAACTAGCTATGACTCTCCGCGGATGACTCTTTTTCTTGCCCGGGGAGGTGGAGCCCACGGACCATGGCATATGCGTAAGGGATTCCAGTTCTACCCGGGGGGCAAGCTTCATCGATCAATCCATGGCCGCCATCCTCCCCCTACACGTCGTTACCCTACGGTGTGTTCTTGCGGTCAGGCTCATAGGTACATACGCATGTCAACCAAAGGGCGTGCCAGTGCCACGGTGCGTCGTCGGGCTCCTCGGCGAAAAAAAACAGAAAAATAGTTGGTTCCCGTTGGCGTGTGTGAGCCGCAGCTTGCCGAGCCGTAGTTATCCGTCTGCCTCGAGGGTTTGGGTCGACGACAACAACAGATGAAGATGACGAACGGGAGATGCATGTCACCACAAACCACGCGCCCACTCAAATGCAATCCTGCAAATAAAAAAAACAATAATGCTTTCGCAAACTACCGACAATTCTATCAACTAAAGGCAAGACAGGTAAGACGGGTAAGTAGGTAAATAGGTAGTGTGTAGTCCCCATGTCCGGCCATCTATACCGTCACGCCCCCTCGCGGAACAGCAGCAACAACACCGGGCAACGACCTTGAAGAGACGAAGCGGAAGCAGCTCGTCCCGTCCCGTCCCGTCTGGCGCTTATTGCAAGCACATACGCAAGCACGCACACACGCACACACACAGACACCACAAGCCCATCAAGAGACCAAGCACAACAACAACGACATCAACACAAAAAAAAAAAAGTCTAAAATAAAAAAGACCAAGACCAAGACCTCCCAAAAAA